>NC_056729.1:1023836066-1024001066 GCF_019279795.1 Protopterus annectens
ACTAACATAGGCGACTGTTGCTCTACAGAGTCTACACCAATAGTCATCTCCTCCCTGGTTAGATCTGACCACAAACTAATCACCTTGGAAATCCACATCCCTCCCACCCCCCAGCCCACCCCCCGCAAAGGTAACCACCATGAAAAACTTCTCCAAAGCTAACTTTGGGCTCCTAAAAACAGAGATGGCTAACTTCACAGCACCCATGCAAATAGAGAATAGTTGCGTGAACACAGAGTCATACACCAATGTACTGTATGAACACATACACAAATGCATGGATCTCACCATCCCCAATAAAACCAAGATGCTCTCCTCCAAAAAAGGAAGCCAGGCTGGTGGTCTCCTGCCATAAACTAACTCTACAACAGAAGGAGGAAACTGATGCGGAATATGGTGAAGTCCCAAGACTGGAAAAACTCCCTTATCAGCTTCAACATAAAGTTGAGATCCCTCATCAAATCCTCTAAAGCGAGCAATGAAAACAGAATTGCAGCAGATAGTAAAGACAACCACAAAGCCTTCTATAGTTATGTAAAGAATCTCCACGGCAATATTGAGGTTTGCTCTGAGCTACTGCACAATGGTACCTCCTCTCCTGAGCCAACAAATATTGCCAGTATACTGGCTGACAGATTCAGTGCCAACTTTGCCCCTCCCCCACTAAAGGACCAATCACAATACCAGTAGATTGCCAGGCACCCGGTATTACTGCTGCACAGGTTAAAACAGCACTGTCCAAGTCCAAGAATACAGCTTCTATGGGACCTGACAGTATCCCTGGTTGTGTTCTACATGAACTACAGAGGGAACTGGCACCTCACCTGTGTGCCCTGTTCAATCACAGCCTTACCTCAGGCTTTGTCCCTACCAAATGGCACACTGCTACAGTCATCTCTCTCCACAAAGGAGGAGTGACTACAGACCCTGGGAACTTTCGCCCCATTAGCCTGACGAGTCTGATATGCAAAGCTATGGAACGCATCATCGTGGACCTAATAAAGAAGGATATAGGGAATCTCCAAACTCTGGATCCCACACAGTTTGGTTTTGTAAAGGGTAGATCATGCCTGCTCAACTTGGTTGACTTCTTTGAGTCAGTCACCAGAGCTGTGGATGAAGGCAAGGTGGTTCGTACAGCCTACCTTGATCTGGCCAAGGCTTTTGATACCATTACCCACTCAGGATTCACAGAAAAACTCACTAAGCTAGGCATCAACCCCTATATCACTAGGTGGGTTGCAAACTGGCTCACAAATAGAACCCCACAGTGTGAAAGTAGCTGACTTCAAGTCAGACTGCTGAGTAGTAATGAGTGGAGTCGCACAGGATTCAGTCGTGGGTCCTCTCCTGTTTGGTATCTACTTCTGTGAAGTCCAGGCCAACACAAGGGGATTCTGGCTGACAAAGTTCACAGATGATTGCAAGTTGGGAGCTATTATCTCCCCAAGTGATGTTGACATCCTGCAGAATGGCCTCACTAAGACCAATGACTGGTGTCAAAACCATGGCCTTAAGCTCAATGCCAAAAAAATGTGTTGTCATCCCCTTTGGGAAAAACCCAGTTCCCATGAATTACCACATTGATGGTAGTCCACAGAACACAGAAGGCGTTATAAGAGATCTGGGAATACAGGTTGACAGCAACCTCTCTTTTGATCACCACATTGCCACTGTGGTCAGAAAGTCCTATGTGGCACATCTCATTACTAAGGGTTTTGCATTCAGGAAGAAAGAGGTCATTGTCTCCCTCTACTCTTCCCTCATTGGGCCATTCATCGAGTACAATGCCCCATTTGGCATGTACCTCACTAGACACCTGCAACAACTGGAGAGGCTGCAAAAGTACCGCACAAAGAGG
The DNA here is from genome assembly GCF_019279795.1 of Protopterus annectens. Taxonomy (NCBI): domain Eukaryota; kingdom Metazoa; phylum Chordata; order Ceratodontiformes; family Protopteridae; genus Protopterus; species Protopterus annectens. The sequence goes on from NC_056729.1 coordinate 1,023,837,928, forward strand.
ATCCTAGGCCTTAAACACTTGTCCTATATGGACGGACTCAAAAAACTCCAACTATTCTCTGTCTCATATCGCCTACTTAGAGGCGATCTCTGCTTGACTTACAAAGCTATGTCTGACCCAGCTCTGTTAGAAATGCTACATCTAAATAAATCCCAGTCCCTCCACACCATACACTCCAGAGACTTCAACCTCATTACCACAATTAACAGAACATGCTGGAGGGACAGGTTCATAATCCAGAGACTGGCGATGCTATGGAACAGACTCCCCATACATGTCAAGCAGAGCACCTCGCTGACTCTCTTCAAGAAAAATCTTGATGAGTGGATGGGAAACAGAAAATTCACCCCAGGGATAACTCCAGTGGGTCTACTCGACAGAGGCACTAGGAACTAAGGTCGGGTTGCACTATGCCAGGATAATCCTATGGCTAAGCTTGTAAAGGCCCCAGAGCCATTAGCCTAGTACACACCTATGAACATGCAGAGCACCTGGCAGCCAGAAAAACAAAGAAAAAAAATTTGATCTTTTCTTTTGAGCATTCACTCTTTCAAATTACAACTGTAAATACATATATATATATATATATATATATATATATATATATACATATATATATATATATATATATATGGTTTACTATTAAAATGTCGAACGGCACTACGTCGACTTTACTATAGTCGAACACGGAAGTTCAAAAATAGTAATGTCGACTTCAGAAAAACAATCTACGAATGGTTTTAACATGGGTCGAGGTAGGTTTTCAGTATTATTCTGAACTATCCTACCTTGACCCATGTTAAAACACAGTCCTAGATTGTTTTTCTGAAGTCGACATTACTATTTTCGAACTTTCGTGTTCGACTATAGTAAAGTCGACGTAGCGCCATTCGACTTTTTAATAGTAAACCTATATATATATATATATATATATATGTGTGTGTGTGTGTGTGTGTGTATATATATATATATATATATATATATATATATATATATACATATATATATATATATATATATATATATATGTATGTCCAGTAGTGGTGGTCTAGGTTGCTGCACCTGTGGGCACTTGTGTTCATGGCTATCACTCTCTCCTTTGTTTACATACCTGTCTCTGGCTGTCATGCCTGAACTGGATCTCACATTTCTATTCAGCTTTTACATTATTATGTTTACACATTAAGCCAACCCAGCACAGTGTTAATTCAATTTATGTTAGCTGCATAAGCAATTCAAGAATCGTTTTGAGATATTATGCTCAGGCATTTCATACTGAAGTGATTCATTATGGCAGAGAAAACTGTAGCGACAACATCAGATGATAGGAGGTATGGCTCTGGAGCATTAGCAACTGTAGTTATATAACAGGAGGAAGGAAGGTCTTCCCTCAACAGTAAGCAGGAAATAGATAATGAAAGTTCAGCAGCGCCTGGCTGTGGGCAGTTTGCATTACATACATAAGGCAGAGATTAAATGGGATCTCCCAAGGACTACATGATGCAGTACTTGGAGGGACAAGGAGATCCTAGACAAAAGCATTATTGTGTATTACATGGAGTATTAAATACTGCTTGTGCCAAGCTACACAGTGTAGGCCTCCTTAGACATTCTCATTCACAAAGTTTATGACAATGCATATCAGAGACTACAGTTACACCAACAGGGCAACATTAAACAATATTCGTTAATTTAACAGGAAGCATTGTGCACCAAGGTCCATGGTAGAGAGTTACAGTGATGTGTGCTGATAGCACTGTGTGATAAAACATATCCCAAGAACTCCACCCTCTGTTTGTACCATGGAAGGTTTGAACATGTTGATGTTAGACGTTTTGCCTAATATTCTTATTATGATGCTGCTAGACAGGGGTCCAGGGAAGTAAATAGTGTGGGAAGAAATAGCCAGGGAATTGTTATGGCTAGGCTTGTAAAGGCCCTAGGGCGGATAGCCTAGTACCAACCTATGAACCTATGAACCTAGTTCATGAGCATTAGTCAGTTCATGTGTGGTACAAAACACTGAGTTTTACAAATGTCAGTAACACTTCCTTTGGCATCAGAAACACATATTGTCCTGGATTTGATGATGCATTATTGAAGAGATTCAAAGATTGTTTGCATTATAAGTTTGGGGAAACATATTATACATTCCTAAAATTACACAGCTGTATTTGCTAAAGGAGCCACAGTGCCTTATTTTTGGCAGTTTGTATTGCTTTAAGTTCAAGTACATTTATTTATATTTTGTTGCCTTACTTAGCTTTGCTTTTCTAGGCAGAGCTCATCTTCAGATATGGCCTGTGGAGTAAAGCTCCTAAAACTTAGAAAAGCTAGGTTATTCATAATATAATGAGTGAAGTTAAAGGGACAGATTGTTTACAAATTATAGTTAAGAAAGGCTGTTTTATATAGTGATTACAAAATGAACAAAGATGTTGCCAAACAAGACCAGTATACTTTGTTATACTGTAAGCTGCCTTTGTATTTTTGTCTGTTTTACATACAGAACTCGGCCTATGTGTCTCAGATTGGTATGAGCCAAGCACTGAGCAGCATATTACCTTCACCAATGATGATGCCATAGTATGACCAAAAGATGATTGATTTTAGCAGCTGGCTAAGTTTATAGTGTCATTCTAAAGGGATGCAGTATTTGTCAGTATGGGAAGACATGATTAACAGATCACATTGCTTTGCTGAGGATGGTCTGCACTTGTCTCCTGTATGCTTTCAAGTACCGGCTAAAACCTTAATCCACCCCCCACAGTGCCTTTTTAGGCAATGCCAAATTGACAAACCTACTGACGTAACAAAATTAACTCAAATGAACTCCAAGGTGCTACTGTTTAATACCAGGAGACTCAACAAAAATCTACACTCTCTCTAAGTCTTCCTAACCATGGACCTCATACATAAGTACATCACATAGGGAATCTCCAAACTCTGGACCTCATGCAGTTTGGGTTTGTGAAAAGTAGATCTTGCCTGCTCAACCTGATAGACTTCTTCGAGTCTGTCACCATAGCTGTAGATGAGGGCAAGGTAGTTCACACAGCCTACCTAGATCTTGCCAAGGCCTTTGACGCCATCCCTCACTGAGGAATCATAGATAGACTCACTAAACTAGGCATAAACCCCTATGTCATAAGATGGGTTGCCAACTGGCTCACTGATAGAACCCACACTGTGAAAGTAGCGGACTCCAAATCTGACTACCAACCAGTTACAAGTGGTGTCCTACAGGGATCGGTCCTAGGTCCTCTCCTGTTTGGGATCTACTTCTCTGAAGTTCAAGGAAACACAAAAGGACTTTGCCTGACCATGTTCACAGATGATTGCAAACTGGGAGCCATTACTGATTCACCAACTGATGTAGACATTCTACAAAAAGGTCTCACTGACACCAATGACTGGTGCCAGAACCATGGCTTTAAGCTCAATGCCAAAAAGTGCATTGTCATTCTCTTTGGGAAAAATTCAGTGCCCATGAATTACCACATAGGTGGTAGTCCACTAAACACTGAAGGTGTGATAAGAGACCTGGGGACACAGGTTGACAGCAACCTCTCCTTTGATAGCCACATTGCTACAGTACTCAGGAAATCTTTCTATGTGGCACATCTCATTACAAAAGGTTTCTCATCCAGGAAGAAAGAGGTTATAATCCCTCTCTTCTCATCCCTTATTAGACCTATTATAGAATACAATGCCCCAATTGGTATGTACCTCACTAGACACCTACAACAACTGGAAAGGCCACAAAAATACCTCAGTGAGAGGATCTTAGGCCTTAGACACATGCCCTATATGAACAGACTCAAACACTCCAGCTATACTCTGTCTCTTATCGCCTACTTAGAGCAGATCTCTGCTTGACCTACAAAGCCATGTCTGACCCAGAGCTGCTACATATGCTACACCTAAAGAAATCCCAATCCCTCCGTGCCACATGCTCCAGGGACATAAACCTCATTACCACAGTAAACAGAACATGCTGGAGGGATAGGTTCCTAACCCAGAGACTTCCCATACTATGGAACAAACTTCCCATTCACGTCAAGCAGAGCACTTCACTGGCCCTCTTTAAGAGAAATCTTGATGAGTGGATGGGCAATAGGAAGTTCACCCCGGGGATCACTTCAGTGGCCTTGCTTGACAGGGGCACTGAGAACTAAATTTGGGTGGCATGATGCCAGGGAATCTTCTTGGGCTAGGCTTATATAGGCTCCAGGGCCATTAACCTAGTACACATCTATGAACCTATAACCCTCAGGAACGTAGATACCTGTGCAGTTACCGAGACATAGATTCAAGCTGTAGAGAGTACCCTGGCAGTGCAAGGTTTCAGTGCCTTTCACACTTTTAGACTAGTAGCTGCATGGCTAAAGGTGGAGGTGTCATAATATACATCAATAACAAGCATACTTCTAGGTTGGTTAAACAGGGCTCCAACATAATGGAATTCATACTCACAAATATGAGAGAATGCTGCATCCCCCCTCCCCAGTGTCATATCCTCTGGGGTAAGGTCTGACCATAAAGCTGAATCCTGCGAAATGAAAATCAACTCAGTAACCCCAGTAAATCCAGTAATACTCAGGAACTTTTCCAAGGCAAACTACCTTGCCTTGGAATAGTTCCTGAGTATTGACATACTCAGTGTGCCACTCAACTACAGCCCATAAGGCATAACGTACCCAACACTCTAGTCATAGGTGACTCTATAGTCAGGCACACTGATGTTCCACTCACCAGGCTAAACAATGAAAAAGTTACTGTCAGCTGCCTGTCATGTGCCAGGATCCGCCACATAATGCATGCACTCAGGTCACTCCACAACAAGTACAAATATAACTCAGTCATTGTCCATGTTGGTGTGAATGACCTGAGATGTACCTCCCTGGACTACATGAAAAGAGACATGGAGGAGCTCTCCAATCTTGTAGCCCAGGCCGGTATGACCCTAGCACTGAGTAGCATCCTGCCATCACCCAGAATGACACCAAAGTACAAGGACAAAATGACTGACTTTAACAATTGGCTAAGCTTCTGGTGTCATTCTAAGGGAATCCAGTATCGGTCTGCCTGGGATGACATGATCGACAGACCACGCTGCTTTGCCAGAGATGGCCTGCACCTGTCTTCCTTGGGATTCCAGATACTGGCAAAAGCTCTTGCCAATTCCCTATAGTGCCTTTTTTAGGCAAGGTTCAAATGACAAATTCACCACCGTAACAGGTACAAGCAAGCAAAATCTGAGAGTAATGCTACTCAGTGCTAGAAGTCTAAACCTCAAAATGCACTCACTCGAGGCACTCTTTAAAATGGAGAACATTGACATCTGTGCAGTGACAGAAACCTGGTTCAAAACTCCAGAGAGCACCCCTGCATTACCAGGCTATAATTCATACCACACCTTTCAGCCACCAAACCCGGACCGAAACACTAAAGGTGGAGGCATGTCCATATTCATTAAGGATATCCACACCTCCAAGCTAGTTGCTCAGCATAATGCATCCGAGACTATCCAAGTTCAACTAACTCTGGGCAAAACTGCAATCCAGATTGTAGCTTGCTGCTGACCCCCCACCATGCCCCAGGATTCCCACTCCCCTTTTCTTGATACACTGGAAAATATTAAGGTACAACCCAACACTCTACTAATGGGTGATTTCAACTACCCTACCATTAACTGGGAAAACTACTCATGTACCAACTCTTTTGCTCAACGGTTTCTGGAAATCATCAATTCCAATGCCTTGGATCAACTTATCCACACCCCCACCAGGGGCAGCAGTATCCCAGACCTGGTCATCACCAACATGGGTGACCGGTGTTCCACACCAGAGGTCAGCTCCTTGTTGGTCAGATCCGACCACAAGCTAATCACCCTAGACAGCCACATCCCGCTCCCACCCCCCATTAGGAAAACAACCGTAAAAAATTTCTCCAAAGCCAACTTCACGCTTCTTAAGACAGAAGTGGCAAACTTCATGACACCCAGGCAGATGGACAATAGAGGTACAACTGCTGAATTCTACACAAATACACTTTATAAGCACTTACACGAGTGCATGGATTGTGCTATCCCTAACAGAACCAAGATGCTATCCTCCAAAAAAAGGAAGCCAATCTGGTGGTCTTCTGCCATAAACAAACTCTACAACAGAAGAAAGAAACTCTGCCTCTGGGCGTTTTTCTGGCTATACTACTCAGACAAGCTCCTCGTGATCCTGCAGAATGGTCCTAGCTACAGAGAACTCAGAAAAGCGACTACTTTCTGGATTTAAGTATCTTTGCTGTTTTTTTACTTGAAATACCTTCTCTAGCTTACCCTAAACAAGCTTAAACTGTTTTTTAGCTGTCTGCTGCATTATTTAATATCTGCACTTAAATGTTACATTTTAGTCGAATTTGATTGGAAGTTGTTGTTTGTTTGTTTAATTTAACTGTTGAGGCTGCCCACTAAAGTGTGCGAGCCTGTGTAACTGATTTTTTACTGTTTCTGCATTTTCTGTGTGTTTCTATCTAAAAACAAAAAAAAAACAAAAAAATAATCCTTGTTTTCCCACCTCTCCTCAACTAGTTTAGACCAGTTTACAGGCTTTGCTGTATTCTGGGATGTGGTGTAGTTCCTGTGTTGTCCATTACCTTACTTGAATAGAAGAAAGTTTCTTTGCTCACCAGTGGGAGTGGGGAGCCTTGAGCAGCCTACCTGTCCCTGTAGGAAGTGACCTCAGCACAAGAGCTGTAGTAATTGGTTGTTTTGGACCATTTCTAGCTCTTTTGAAGTTCTCTGTTTAAAATCCGCCTCTGGGCATTTTTTTCTGGCTATACTACTCAGACAAGCTCCTCGTGGTCCTACAGAGTGGTTCTAGCTACAGAGAACTCAGAAAAGTGACTACTTTCTGGATTTAAGTATCTTTGCTGTTTTTTTTACTTGAAATAACTTCTCTAGCTTAACCTAAACAAGCTTAAACTGTTTTTTAGCTGTTTGCTGCATTATTTAATATCTGCACTTAAAAGTTACATTTTAGTCGAATTTGATCGAAAGTTTGTTGTTTGTTTGTTTAATTTAACTGTTGAGGCTGCCCACTAAAGTGTGCTAGCCTGTGTAACTGATTTATTACTGTGTCTGCATTTTCTGTGTGTTTCTATCTAAAAACAAAAAAACAAAAAAATAATCCTTGTTTTCCCGCCTCTCCTCGACTAGTTTAGACCAGTTTACAGGCTTTGCTGTATTCTGGGCTGTAGTGTAGTTCCTGTGTTGTCCATTACCTTACTTGGATAGAAGGAAGTTTCTTTGCTCACCAGTGGGAGCCTTGAGCAGCCTACCTGTCCCTGTAGGAAGTGACCTCAGCACAAGAGCTGTAGTAATTGGTTGTTTTGGACCATTTCTAGCTCTTTTGAAGTTCCCTGTTTAAAATCCGCCTCTGGGCGTTTTTTCTGGCTATACTACTCAGACAAGCTCCTCGTGGTCCTGCAGAGTGGTTCTAGCTACAGAGAACTCAGAAAAGTGACTACTTTCTGGATTTAAGTATCTTTGCTGTTTTTTTACTTGAAATACCTTCTCTAGCTTACCCTAAACAAGCTTAAACTGTTTTTAGCTGTTTGCTGCATTATTTAATATCTGCACTTAAAAGTTACATTTTAGTCGAATTTGATCGAAAGTTTGTTGTTTGTTTGTTTAATTTAACTGTTGAGGCTGCCCACTAAAGTGGGCTAGCCTGTGTAACTGATTTATTACTGTTTCTGCATTTTCTGTGTGTTTCTATCTAAAAACAAAAAAAACAAAAAAAATCCTTGTTTTCCTCTCCTCGACTAGTTTAGACCAGTTTACAGGCTTTGCTGTATTCTGGGCTGTAGTGTAGTTCCTGTGTTGTCCATTACCTTACTTGGATAGAAGGAAGTTTCTTTGCTCACCAGTGGGAGTGGGGAGCCTTGAGCAGCCTACCTGTCCCTGTAGGAAGTGACCTCAGCACAAGAGCTGTAGTAATTGGTTGTTTTGGACCATTTCTAGCTCTTTTGAAGTTCCCTGTTTAAAATCCGCCTCTGGGCGTTTTTTCTGGCTATACTACTCAGACAAGCTCCTCGTGGTCCTGCAGAGTGGTTCTAGCTACAGAGAACTCAGAAAAGCGACAACTTTCTGGATTTAAGTATCTTTGCTGTTTTTTAACTTGAAATACCCTCTCTAGCTTACCCTAAACAAGCTTAAACTGTTTTTTAGCTGTTTGCTGCATTATTTAATATCTGCACTTAAAAGTTACATTTTAGTCGAATTTGATTGGAAGTTTGTTGTTTGTTTGTTTAATTTAACTGTTGAGGCTGCCCACTAAAGTGTGCTAGCCTGTGCAACTGATTTTTTACTGTTTCTGCATTTTCTGTGTGTTTCTATCTAAAAACAAAAAAAAAAACAAAAAAAAATCCTTGTTTTCCCGCCTCTCCTCGACTAGTTTAGACCAGTTTACAGGCTTTGCTGTATTCTGGGCTGTAGTGTAGTTCCTGTGTTGTCCATTACCTTACTTGGATAGAAGGAAGTTTCTTTGCTCACCAGTGGGAGTGGGGAGCCTTGAGCAGCCTACCTGTCCCTCTAGGAAGTGACCTCAGCACAAGAGCTGTAGTAATTGGTTGTTTTGGACCATTTCTAGCTCTTATGAAGTTCCCTGTTTAAAATCCGCCTCTGGGCGTTTTTTCTGGCTATACTACTCAGACAATCTCCTCGTGGTCCTGCAGAGTGGTTCTAGCTACAGAGAACTCAGAAAAGCAACTACTTTCTGGATTTAAGTATCTTTGCTGTTTTTTTACTTGAAATACCTTCTCTAGCTTACCTTAAACAAGCTTAAACTGTTTTTAGCTGTTTGCTGCATTATTTAATATCTGCACTTAAAAGTTACATTTTAGTCGAATTTGATCGAAAGTTTGTTGTTTGTTTGTTTAATTTAACTGTTGAGGCTGCCCACTAAAGTGTGCTAGCCTGTGTAACTGATTTATTACTGTTTCTGCATTTTCTGTGTGTTTCTATCTAAAAACAAAAAAAAAAAAAAAAATAATCCTTGTTTTCCCGCCTCTCCTCGACTAGTTTAGACCAGTTTACAGGCTTTGCTGTATTCTGGGCTGTGGTGTAGTTCCTGTGTTGTCCATTACCTTACTTGAATAGAAGGAAGTTTCTTTGCTCACCAGTGGGAGTGTGAAGCCTTGAGCAGCCTACCTGTCCCTGTAGGAAGTGACCTCAGCACAAGAGCTGTAGTAATTTATTGTTTTGGACCATTTCTAGCTCTTTTGTAGTTCCCTGTTTAAAATCCGGCTCTGGGCATTTTTTTCTGGCTATACTACTCTGACAAACTCCTCGTGGTCCTGCAGAGTGGTTCTAGCTACAGAGAACTCAGAAAAGTGACTACTTTCTGGATTTAAGTATCTTTGCTGTTTTTTTACTTGAAATACCTTCTCTAGCTTACCCTAAACAAGCTTAAACTGTTTTTTAGCTGTTTGCTGCATTATTTGATATCTGCACTTAAAAGTTACATTTTAGTCGAATTTGATCGAAAGTTTGTTGTTTGTTTGTTTAATTTAACTGTTGAGGCTGCCCACTAAAGTGTGCTAGCCTGTGTAACTGATTTATTACTCTTTCTGCATTTTCTGTGTGTTTCTATCTAAAAACAAAAAAAAACAAAAAAATAATCCTTGTTTTCCCACCTCTCATCGACTAGTTTAGACCAGTTTACAGGCTTTGCTGTATTCTGGGCTGTGGTGTAGTTCCTGTGTTGTCCATTACCTTACTTGGATAGAAGGAAGTTTCTTTGCTCACCAGTGGGAGTGGGGAGCCTTGAGCAGCCTATCTGTGCCTGTAGGAAGTGACCTCAGCACAAGAGCTGTAGTAATTGGTTGTTTTGGACCATTTCTAGCTCTTTTGAAGTTCCCTGTTTAAAATCCGCATTTGCACGGCTTTGCGCGGTTGTTGCAGCGCCGGTTAAACAAGGTTAAACTTCTTATGGCTTCGCCAAGTCTGCTCTTCAAATTTTCCCTTAAGGAAGCTCTACTCTTAGTATAATCAGACTACTCACTATATTATAAGCCTAGCACTTGTTCTCAAAACTTCTCTACTAAGTAAGCACTCTCATACTAAGTAAGCACTACATCCACCTACCACCCCTGTGAATATCCACTTCCCTTAAAGGCACAGCACTCCTTTATACTGTTCTAGCATGTCGAGTTGTAAAGTACTGGCATCCTCTCCAGTTCAGTTGGTTAATCTGGGTATCTTGAGACAATGCTACAATTGTCTCATGTACACAGACAACCCTGTCCTCCTCCCAACAAACACAAATACATGTGAGAGATGCAACTATATAGCCAAACTGGAGGCTGAACTCTCTCAACTCAGGGCTGGCATGACCAGACAGGAGGAGATGGTAACCACACACACAGCAAACCCAGTCCCACATAGACCTACCACAACTGCAAACCAAACACATAAAAACACAAAGACATACTCGGAGGCTCTAATAAAAAACTTACCAAAACAACAGAGGCTCCCAAAGCAGACATCCAAAAATCCACCACCTCAAAAGAAAACACATGCAACACATACTTCAATAAATCAGTGTGTCAATCAATCACAGCCCTTAAGGCCAAACACCATGCCTGATACACTAGTAATAGGTGACTCTATAGTCAGACACACTGATGTCCCGCTTACCAGGCTGAACAAGGAGAGGGTGACTATGAGCTGCCTATCGGGAGCTAGGATCCGCCACATAACACACGCACTCAGGTCACTCCAAAGCAAGTACAAATATGACTCCGTCATTGTCCATGCTGGCGTGAATGACCTGAGATGTACCTCCCTGGACTACATGAAAAGAGACATAGAGGAGCTCTCTGATTATGTAGCCCAGGCTGGTATGACCCTGACCCTGAGCAGCATCTTGCCCTCACCAAGAATGATGCCACAATACAAAGACAAGATGATCAGCTTTAATAATTGGCTCAAGTACTGGTGTAATTCTAAGGGGATCCAATGTCTGTCTGCCTGGGATGACATGTTGGACAAGCCACGCTGCTTCGCAAGGGACGGCTTGCACCTGTCACCACTGGGCTTCCAGATACTGGCTAAGGCTCTTGCCACCCCCATAGTGCCTCTTTTAGGCAAGGCTCAAAAGACAAACCCACCTCCTTAGATAACAAAAATGGAAAAAAACTAAGGGTAATGCTGCTCAATGCCAGAAGTCTAAATCTCAAGATACAGGCACTCGATGCACTCCTCAGTATGGAGAACATTGACGTCTGTGCAGTAACTGAAACCTGGTTCAAGGCTCCTGAGAACACCCCAGCACTACCAGGCTATACCTCGTATCATGCTTTTCGGCCCCAAAACCCGGGCCGAACCACAAATGGAGGGGGAGTGTCCATATTCATCAAGGACACCCACACCTCTAGGTTAGTAGCAACACATGAAGCATCGGAGACCATACAGGTGCAACTAACCATAGGCAAAACTGCTATACAACTGGTAGCATGTTACAGACCACCCTCCCAATCTCAGGAAACCCACTCAGCCTTCCTGAAGACATTGAAGGATATGAATGTATCACAAAATACCATCATACTGGGAGACTTCAACTACCCTAACATAGATTGGGTACATTATTCTAGCCCTAACACCCTAGCCCAAAGGTTCCTGGAATTCATAAATTCAAATGCACTGGAACAACTAGTCACCTCTCCCACTAGGGGAGAAAATATACTAGACCTGATCATCACAAACATGGGGATAAAATGCTCCACACTGGAGGTATACCCCTCACTAGTGAGATCTGACCACAAACTAATCACCCTGGATATACATATCCCACCTCCACCCCCAGCACAAAAGACCACAGTGAAAAACTTCTCAAAAGCAGACTTCACTCTTCTTAAGACTGAGATGGTATCCTTTAAGCCCACTGGGCCAGTGGATACCACATCCCACAATGCTGAATACTTCACAAATGCTTTCTATGGACATCTCCAAGAATGCATGGATCATGCAATCCCAAATAAATCCAAGTCCCTCTCCACCAAAGGAAAGCATCCTGTCTGGTGGACCTCAGCCATAAACAAATTGTATAACAAAAGAAGGAAGCTACTGCACGACAGAGCAAAATCCCATAAAGGGAAGACATCTCTGATCAACACTAGCAGAAAACTACGTTCTCTCATAAAAACATCCAAGGCCAACTTTGAGAGAAAAATCGCTAAGGACACTAAAGATAACCACAAAGCCTTCTTTAGCTATGTTAGAAACCTGGGCAGAAACCCTCAGATATGCTCAGAGTTAGTTCACAACAACAAAAAATACACTGAACCCACAGATATTGCCAACATTCTGGCTGACAAGTTCAGTGCAAATTTCTCCCCTCCCTCACCCCCAAAAGAAGAAATACTTATCCCAGCTGAATGTAATCTCCCTGTCATCTCAGATGTCCAGGTGAGAGCCGCCCTCAGCAAAGCTAAAAACACAGCATCACTGGGACCTGATGGTATCCCGGGTTGCGTGCTACATGAACTCCAAGAGGAGCTAAACCCGCACATAAAAATGCTATTTAACCTTAGCCTTACTACAGGATATGTACCTGAACACTGGCGTACAGCAACAGTGGTCCCACTCCACAAAGGGGGTACCTCTACAGACCCTGGAAACTACCGCCCCATAAGCTTAACCAGCCTGGTCTGCAAAGCTATGGAAAGAAACATTATGGAACTCATAAACAGAGACATTGGGGACCTACAGACACTTGACCCCACCCAGTTCGGCTTTGTAAAGGGCAGATCCTGCCTTTTGAACCTGGTTGACTTTTTTGAAACAGTCACTAAAGCCATTGATGAGGGCAAAGCAGTCCATACAGCCTACCTGGACTTGGCTAAGGCCTTCAACACAATACCCCACTCAGGCATAATAGATAAGCTCAACAGCTTAAATGTAAACCCTTATGTCACTAGATAGGGTTGCCAGCTGTCCGGTTTTTGACCGGACTGTCCGGTTTTCTAACAAATTGTCCGGTTACAAATTTCATTCAAAACCGGACATGTGAAGTCCGGGTTTTGTGCCACTACGTAGCTTTTTCTAGATTTACTTAGAGTGCGGTAGTAAAAACAAAATACATTTCCCAGTATGCTTCACAACACAACTGTTTCTGGTTGGTCTGGGTCTGGCGCTACTAATCTGTGACACTGTTTGGAAATTGACTGTGATATGGGGAATTTATCTCATGGCGAGAGAAATTAAACTTGTACATATGAAAAAGGAAATATTTGTCTTATCTGTTTCTGCTTGTTATTCAAAGGTATGTTTTATGAAGAATAGATCCGGACAGTAAACTCTTAAAAGAGTGGACAAAAGTTTGTATGAGTGTTTGTTAAAAACTGTAGCACCTTTCTCAAGCAGTTTATACAAATTAAGTGTGTCGCCAAGGTTATTATGGTATATACTTCTTTCTGCACTGTTTCTTAGTCCTCAGCCAGTAAAACTAAAGAAACAATAAACGACACAGCGTTTTAATGAATGCGACAGTCGCTATAAAAAGACTCGCACAATGCCGTTTCTTGTTGCCGTTTGCACTCATTATAAGATAGCAAAGAGACTGCATGGCTGAGTATAAATCTATACCTGCTTACACTGTTTAAGTGTATCGCCCGGTTATTAAGGTGTTGCATTGCCTTAGTCCTCACTCAGCCAGTAAAACTAAAACAAAATATAACGTTTTTAAAGTACTGAATCCTATCTACCTACTGATTAATGAAAGGTTCTTACAAGCTGTGGATAAATTAAATGGTACTATAATACATGTTGAGGGAAGGATTTATTTCTCTGATGTTATTTTGCACTGTAACTGTTTTAACAAATTGTTAATGTTCTGTTCTTAAAAGTGTAGGGATAATAATTTGCTCTCTGTCTATTCCTGTATCTGCTGCTAGAAATTTTAACCAGGTCATTGACCCGTTATCCTTGCCTGACTACTGCTTAACTGCTTACACATCTTCAATCTTTTTATTCTCTTGACCAGTGATATTACCTTTTTTTTCTCCATACCATACCTCCTATTTTCATTTGCACATGACCTGCACCAGTCCCTCACTGCACACTCTTGGGACGTGTTATCCCCTTTTTCCTAGTTCTACCTTAGTGGAGTTGAGTTATTCCTTTTGTAGACTCATTGTCTTTGTAAAGCTTTTATATGCATGTGTTTTTTTTTAGTTGGCTGCATTGGTCAAGTTTGAAATAACTGTTCGCACTGATGATTTTTTTTATATTAATGGTTGAGTTAAATGGAATACGGTAGCACTTTATTTTCTACCTGTCCACACTCCATAGCCACAGTACATATTTAGTTTCCTCAGTTCTTGGGAATGCAGAGCCTGTCACGGTGGTTTATGAGTAGTGAATATTACGTTGATATGTAGTCACTTAAATTGTTCACTTAGCTGAATTAATGCTTGAATAATTATTCTCTTATCAAACAACTCAACTGTTTTCCTGGGACCATATTAATTGGTGATGGAAATGACGGCTCTAAAATGATTCATATCTCTCTAATAGTCCTTTTGCTGAAGGGCATTGCTTGCGGTTCTTATTCTGAGAGTTTATTTTGATTAACCTGACCATGGGTTGTCGTACATCCTTCAATAACAAGAATGTTTGGTTTGGTGTACGAGCCCTACTTTTCTGGTAACTACTGAATTTTGTTAGCGTTCATGAGCAAGTTACTGTCCAGAATCGGGTATACTCAAACAAGCACCATACCCCTCAGCTGTGATTGATTTTGAACTCAGCATTTTTGCTCTGTCCCTCCTAATTCCTCCTGAAATGGTACATTTTGGACAAAGGTGGTGAATTACATTTAATAATGATGAGTGCAGTTACAGACTAAGATCAGAACACATATTACTTAACTTGAAACATTAACAGAATAAGAGAGTGTTAATAGTACTAATATTTTAAGTGTATATGATTATTTCTTGATGTGGATCTGATTTTGTTGAGATCTGTCCCTGATTGGTTGAGAGCTATGAGTACATCACTCCTTTAAAACTGTACAAACCTGAATTTTAACATCTCCTCTAGCTATACCTCAAGCACTCACTTACTGCAATTTTTTAGTGAGGGGTAATGTATCCAGTAGGCATGAGTCTGCGGGTATTTATTTTGCACATATTTGTGCACTTGTTCAAGGTAAATATATTGGGGTTACCTTGCATTTCTATGTTTGCATTGGTTAAATTAGATGGTTCTATAAATTAGTTGTCTTCTTTTTTCAATCACTTGTATTATAATATGCTCATTGTGGCATTCAGAGGCATGTCAGGTAATTAGTAGCAGATGTTTCTTTTATGTGCAGACACACTGCTGAGGAATGTGCATTTGGTAAACAGTGGCAATGCTTTGACAACACTGCCCTAAGTCAGAGCCTCAAGACATAGATGTCTTCACTGCAGTGTGGAGCCTGCCAGATGTTGCACTCTTCTGACAGGGATTTAGACAGATTGCAGGTCATATATCAGAACCCCTTTTATCTGAATGTTCTACTTAACAGCCTGGGCATTTTGGTTGTCACATAAACGTAAAATAAGAGTACATAAAATCTCTCGTGTTCATATTCCATGGTCGGAGTCTACAGTAAAGTAGTAAAACTAGTTTACTGCAGTAAACTGGCACCACACTGATGCACTTCCAGGAATGTTGGCTGTTCATGCAGCTGTGATATATAAAAAAATATAATTTTGCAATTAGCACAGAGAATTAAGGCTATGGACGTTAGCTCTTGTGGTACAGATTTTGATTATTTTAGCCCTCATTTGCTTACTGTATTCCTTGAACAAGTCACTTAACCAGGAATTCCTCCTGGTTGCCCCTGAAAAGGGATGTACATCAGGCCTAACTGGTTAATAAAAAGACTGTGGTGGCATTATTTTACTGAAGCTAGGCATGTTAAAGTGGTATTTTAAATAAATGACTGTTGAAAAGATCTCTTATTTAATCTGAGTCAAGGAACCATTATATCCAAGGATTTAAATTTTGCTTGTGACATAAATAGGTTATGTTGATGAGACACAAATGTGTCTCAGAAGGTCTCCATGCACTGGAACAAGCTTCCTATCCATGTGACGCACAGTCCATCCTTAGCCCTATTTAAGTATAACTTTGACCAATAGATGGGAAATTGGAAATCAACCCTGTTTCACCTAGTTTTTTTTTCTGGACTATCCACAAATCAAATAAATTCTCTGGTAGTCAGGAAAACACTGTACAAACTCCAATATTCTGTTTCACAAAAGGAAACAGACTATCATTGTTTGTTAAATTGGCTGATTTACTATGCTTTTTTACAGAAAAGCATAGTAAATCGGCTGAAAGCAGTCATCTGGAACAGAAAAAGAGGGCGTTCCCATCAGATGATGTCACAGTGATGTCACAAAAATGGGCGGGGTCATGGGTGGGAGAGGGGTGGGAATGGGTGGAGTTATGGGTGATGAGAGGGGCGTAACCTTAGTCCGGTTTTAGCCACAAAGAAAGCTGGCAACCCTATCACTAGATGAGTTGCAAACTGGCTAAAGGACAGAACCCATAAAGTTAAAATCGCTGGAGCAATGTCAGACTCAAAGCCAGTCACAAGTGGTGTCCCACAGGGATCTGTCCTGGGACCCCTCTTGTTCGGCATTTATTTCTCAGATGTTAAAGCAAACATAGGAGGGTTGTGGCTGACAAAGTTCGCAGATGACTGCAAACTAGGCGCCATAGTCGATACACCAGCGGACACATACATCCTACAAAAAGGCCTCACAGAAACGGACAACTGGTGCCGGAGTCAAGGCCTTAAACTAAATGCCAAAAAATGTATAGTCATCCCCTTTGGGAAAAACAAAGTACCCACAAATTATCACATAGACAGCAACCCACTGAGTATGGAAAAAGTAATCAGAGACCTAGGGACCCAAGTCGACAGCGACCTCTCATTTGACACCCATGTTGCCAAAGTGGTTAGAAAAACATTCTACCTTGCACACCTTATCATGAAGGGATTCACATTCAGATCCAAGGATGTCATTGTACCCCTATACTCCTCCCTCATCAGACCCATGATTGAGTACAATGCCCCATTTGGTATGTACCTCACCCGGCATTTGCAACAGCTGGAGAGACCACAAAAGTACCTCACCAAAAGGATCAAGGGTCTCCAACATATGTCTTATTCTGCCAGACTAAAGAAACTCCAGCTCTATTCAGTAGCATACCACCTGCTCAGAGGTGATCTCTGCCTGACGACAAGGCCATGTCCAATCAGGAACTGATGGACATGCTCCACCTCAAAAATCCAAATCCATCAGAACCACGAGAGCTAAAGACTTAAACCTCGGCACAAGTATGAATAGGACATGCTGGAGGGATAGATTCATAACCCAGAGGCTTCCCATGCTCTGGAACAAGATCCCAGTTCATGTTAGGCAGAGCCCCTCACTGACTCTCTTCAAGAGAAATCTTGATGAGTGGATGGGAGATCGTAAGTTTACCCCAGGGGTCACATCTGTGTCACTACTAGACAGGGGCACAGTAAACTAATTCTATTATATAAGGGGACCTTCACTGTGTCACTACTAGACAGAGGCACAGTATTCTAAATCTATTCTGTGCATTTTGTACCATTTTATGGGATGGTGAAAGCCACATCACTATGGCTAGGCTTACAAATGCCCCAGGGCAGATAGCCTAGTACTAAACTATGAAACTATGAAACTATAAAAAGAGTAAAATCCCACGATTGGAGGAACTCCCTGGTCAGCCTCAGTAAGAAGCTGAGATCCCTCAAAAAATCCTCCAAAGCTAGTTATGAAAACAAAATTGCCACTGATTCTAAAGACAACCATAAAGCATTCTATAGCTGTGTCAAAAATCTCAATGGCAACACTCAGATCTGCTCTGCGTTACAGCACAATGACACTAAATATACAGAATCAACTGATATTGCCAACATCCTGGCAGATAGGTTCAGTGCTAACTTTACCCCCCCCCTCACTCCCTAAAGGGCCCATGTTTATACTGGAAGAATGCAAAGTTCCTGTAATCACAGCTGCACAGGTAAACACCTCACTCTCCAAATTCAAGAACACAGCATCCATGGGACCTGACAACATCCCAGACTGCCTTCTACATGAACTACAGAATGAACTGGCACCCCACCTAAGTACCATGTTCAATCATAGCCTCACCTCAGGCTTTGTGCCCATTGAATGGTGCACCGTGACAGTTATCCCACTCCACAAAGTGGGGGGGCCACAACAGACCCTGGGAACTACCGCCCCATTAGCCTGACGAGCCTCATCTGCAAGACCATGGAACGTATCATCATGGAACTCATAAACAAAGACATTGGAGATCTCCAAACTCTGGACCCCACACAGTTTGGGTTTGTAAAAGGCAGATCATGTCTCCTAAACCTGATAGATTTCTTTGAAGTAGTCACCAAGCCATAGAAGAGGGTAAGGTGGTTCACACAGCCTATCTAGATCTCGCCAAGGCGTTCAACACCATCCCCCACTCTGGAATTATAGATGAACTCACTAAACTAGGTATAAATCCCTATGTCACAAGATGGGTTGCCAACTGGCTTACTGACAGAACCCACACTGTGAAAGTAGCAGACTCCAAATCAGACTTCAGACCAGTGACAAGTGGAGTACCACAGGGTTCAGTCCTGGGTCCTCTCCTGTTTGGTATCTACTTCTCTGAAGTACAGGCTAACACAGAAGGTCTTTGTCTAACTAAATTCACAGATGACTGCAAACTAGGAGCCATAATCGAAACTCCTAATGATGTGGACATTCTACAAAATGGCCTCACTGAGACAGATGCCTGGTGTCAAAGACATGGTCTCAGACTCAATGCCAAAAAGTGCATTGTCATCCCCTTTGGTAAAAACTCTGTACCCATGAACTACCACATAGGCGGTAGTCTACTTAACACCGAAAGTGTGATAAGAGACCTTGGGACACAGGTGAACAGTAGTCTCTCCTTTGATAATCACATCGCCACAGTAGTCAGGAAATCCTTCTACGTTGCACACCTCATCACAAAAGGTTTCTCATCCAGAAAAAAAGAGGTCATTGTTCCCCTCTACTCATCACTCATTAGACCCATTATAGAGTACAATGCCCCTTTTAGTATGTACCTCACAAGACATCTACAACAACTGGAAAGGCCGCAAAAATACCTCACAAAGAGGATTACTGGCCTCATACAGATGCCTTACGCAGACTGTCTCAAAAAACTCCAGCATTACTCCGTCGCATATCGCCTACTCAGAGGCGATCTCTGCCTAACATACAAAGCTGTGTCAAACCCAGAGCTGTTGGACATGCTCCACTTAAAGAAATCCCAATCCCTCCATGCTACACGCTCTAGGGACCTAAACCTTGTCACCACAATAAACAGAACATGCTGGAGGGATAGATTCCTGTCACAGAGACTTCCCATACTCTGGAACAGACTACCTTTCTATGTCAAACAGAGCTCCTCATTAGCACTCTTCAAGAAAAATCTTGATGATTGGATGGGTAATAGGAAATTCACCCCAGGGATCACTTCTGTGGTTCTGCTTGACAGGGGCACAGGAAAATAATTTTCTTGGGTGGAGAAAGCCAGGGTACCTTTTTGGCTAGGCTTGTATAGGCCCTAGGGCCAATAGCCTAGTACCTACCTATGAACCTATGAACCTATTAAGCAATAGTTTTTTCAAAATTAAATGACAACCTGAGCCCAGAGAACACAGCATCCTATGTAGAATTTTTCACAAAAACTCAATACAGCTATGTCAGGCTGTTATACCTAAGTACCTATATAAGCCAATAGCTAACTCAGAAAACAAACCACCCTGGTGGCATCCCAAATTAAAAAGGATACACAACAAAATAACAAAATCATGGCAAACATCAGTATGTGCATCTCCCATAAAGATAAGAACTCAAAATCAAACTAAAGGCTATTTTTCAGTCAAATAATGCCATCTTCAAGGTTAAGATAGCCTCCCAGGCAAAATATAACCTTAAGACCCTCTTCAGCTATGTCAGAAACCTTAAGTGCAGCATACAGCAGTGTGTCGAATTGATGGTTAATGGTTAATGGCGCTAAATTTACTGAACTTGGTGATACAGGGATCCTGTTGTCTAACCAACTCAGTTTTGTGTTACCCCCTGCTCACCTCCAGCCACTCTCCAATAAATATCCTCAAACATAGCTCCTCCAACTATATCAAGAGAGGATGCCATGGCTGTGCTTGCTGAAGCCAAGAACACAGCCTCAGTTGGCCCCAGTAACATCTCAGCATGCCTCCTGTATAGTTTAAAATATGACTTATCAGACCACTGGTCACTATTTAACTATAGCCTCAAAACTGGCTTTGTGCCACAAGAAATGAAGCAACATTCAACCCCCCTCATAAGAGAGGACAATCAACAGTTACAGAAAACTACAGACTCATTAGTCTGACTAATGTTATTTTCAAAACTATAGAAATAGTTATAATGGAAATGATGAACAAAGACATAAAAGAGCTCCAGACAATGGATCCATCCCAGTATGGCTTTGTCTAAGGAAGGTCATGCCTACTGAATCAGGTGGACTTCTTTGAAGAGGTCACCAATGCAATGGATGAGGGTAAATCAGTGTATATTGTCTACCTTGATCTGGCTAAGGTATTTGATACAATACCCCAAGCAGGCACTGTTAACAAACTTATAGAACTGGGCATAAACCCCTTTATAATGCAATGGATAGCCAAATAGCTCACACATAGGACTCAGGAGTTAAGATCGGTGAGGCCATCTCCTCAAAGAGGCTGGTCACCAATGAAGTCCCTCAGGGCTTCATGCTGTTTCCACTCCTCTTTGGCATCTACTTCTCAGATGTTGAAGCCAATGTCAAAGGCCTCTGACTGACAAAGTCTGCAGATGATTGCAAGTTGGGAGCAGTGATAGAATCCCACCAAGATGAAAGCACCGTACATGATGGTCTAACAAATGCAAATGACTGGTGCCAAAGTCACAGCTTAAACTCAATGATTAGAAATGCATTATAGTGCCTTTTCACCCCAGGAAACTATGCCATCAATAAAACATCCCTAAGAGTTGACTCACTGGTTCAGGAGGTTGGGAGGATGGCCTAATGGTTAAGGTGTTTGCCTTGCAAACACAAGGTACAGGGTTTGAATCTCACAGGGGATAATTGTCTAGGCTTAAAAATGGCTCGCAAGGGCAGTTAGCCTAGTACTAATCTATGAACCTATGAACCTATGATCTGGGAAGTCATGTAGATAGTTACCTAGCCTTCAACCATCATGTGTCTAAGGTAGTAAGAAAATCCTTCTGTGTTTTAAGTAAGGCAATGACATCTAGGTCCAGAAAAGTCATACTACTGAACTTGGCCGTCATCAGACTATCATAGAATGTAATACACCCTTCAGCATGTACCTGACCAGATACATGCAGCAACTGGAATATCCACAAAGGTTCCGTACAAAAAGAATACATGGAATAAACAGAATGTCTTCTGCAGATTACCTTAAAGCCCTATCTGTATACTTGGTCTCATGTAGGCTACTGAGAAGTGACCTATACCTTGCATACAAGGCATCTTTGAGCCCAACTCTGATGAACCTTCGGTGTCCTCGCAAAACAAACAGCACCAGAACTGCTAGATCCAAAGACTTGAATGTTGGCATAAATAGGACGTGTCAGAGAGACAGATATGTATCTCAAACAATTCCACTTTCTCTGGAATATGCTCCCCATTCATGTGAAGTAAAGTCCCTCACATATCATAGTTAAACATAACTTGGACCAGTGGATGGGAAATCGTAAATTCACCCATGGTCTGGCACCTACATCCCTCATGGATAGAGGTAGTCAGTAATTCATGTCAAAGCCAAAAATTCCCCCCTATAAAAATGGCTAAAACATAAAACTTGTCATTCCACAGCTGGGTCTATAAAGACCCTAGTGGTCATTAGCCAAAAATACATCTTTGAACCAGTAAAATTTCCTAAGCACTACCTCCTAAAGTATATGCAGCTGCATATGTCAGACTAGTGGAGATGTCAGTCATTACCAAAGAACTGGCCAATCTGATGGCGAGGCATCTGTGTAGCTCTGGATGCAACTGTATAGACTTCAAAGTAGCCATTTCTGTCCTGCACAAAGGGTTTTTCCTTGTGCTGACGTTTACAGGTGCTTTTTTTTCTGATCACGTGGATATTGGATTCTGTTTCAACTAACAGGATATTTGCACCAGTTCTTTTTTAATATGTGTGAGTGTGTGTGTGTGTGTGTGTGTGTGTGTGTGTGTGTGTGTGTGTGTGTGTGTGTGTGCGTGTGTGTGTGTGTGTGTGTGTGTGTGTGTGTGTGTGTGTGTGTGTGTGTGTGTGTGTGTGTGTGTGTGCATGTTATGTGTATATTATGTGGGAGTACCTGACTTTATCAACTGCATGTGTGGTCAACAGCAGTTTAGCTGATCATACACCATATATTGTCAGCTAAGCAGATGGTTAACAGGTGTGCAAGACTGAACAATCCACAGGGTTAAGAAATATGCCCTTTCCCCAATTTTGGGCAATCTGAGAGTTAGTATATATAATTACGGGGGGAGGGTTGCAGGGGGGCCTGCCACACAATTCCTGCAAAAAAACAATTGTTTGTCTTTTCGTTTTTTCCCAGTTAGGGGTCGTCACAGCAGAACTCTGGTCCGCTAATGATTGGCAGTAGATTATTTAGGGTGCCGAGTTGCCAGCCCGACACCCAACCTTCAGCAAGGCACACCCATTCACGCATGTCTTTCAGAGGCCACTCGACCACAGGGAGGACATGCAGACTCCACACAGAAGGCACTCCAGCCAAGAATCGAACAGGAGAACCTCTTGCTGTGAGGTGACAATGCTACCACTGTACCACCGCAGCTATCATTTTTTTTTTTTTTTTTTTAGATTTTGCATGCACCAAGGTTGTTTCTCAGTGCACAGATGAATACTATAGTTCATGGGCTGAGAAACAACATTGACATACTATGTATGTATGTTTCAAAGTTGTTTCTCAGGGTGTGCATAGTAGCATGTCGACGTTGGCATTTTTCATCTTATGAGGTTGTTTTTACAGCCTATGTCATGTGGTTTTGACACTGCATAGTACACACACACACATATATATATATGTATATATATGTATGTATATATATATATATATATATATATATATATATATATATATATATATATATATATATATATATATATATATATACTGTGTGTGTGTGTGTACATATATATATATATATATATATATATATATATATCTACTGTGTGTATATATATATATATATATATATATATATATATATATTTATGGGGTACATGAGTGACGTTTATTTGATCTAAAGTCAAAATGTCTAAAATCTGTTGCTGGCACAAATATGTAAAAGTCAAAATATCAAAAATTTGGAATTTGACCTTTTTCACAGTTGTGCAGTCCCAGAGCTGGTACACATAAGTTGCAGGGGTATAGTGTGTGCAACCCCCCTCCATAAGAGGTACAGAGGAGATTACCTCTTGCATAAAATATGTTTTCTTTTTTGATACTTTGAGTTAAGATATTTTGACTATTTTGAATATTTTATACACACACACACACACACACACACACACACACACACACACACACACACACACAGACACACACACACACATATGGCCTCATTGATTATCACCTCCAGAATCCTATCAGTGAGCTAACTAACTATCCAGTGTGTTATAAAGGGGTTTAGGCCAAGTTCTGTAAGTTTATTGACAATGCCCAAGTGGGATATTGTATCAAATGCTTAACCAGATCTAGGTATGCAATATGCACTGTTTTCCCCTTAGTAACCTTTTTGAAAAAGTCCACCATGTTCGGTAAGCATGACCTTCCTTTGAAAAAGCCAGACTTGGTTGGATCCAGTGTTTAGAAGTCTCATATGTCCTTGTTGATAATTTCCATGATAACTCTTTCTATGGCTTTGCAAATGGGACTAGTCAGACTATTGGGCCTGTAGTTTCTAGGATCTGTTCAAAGTTTGCCCTTATAAAAGGAGATGACCTCTTTTCATGTGGCACAAAGGCTGTTTTAAGACTATACTTAAGTAATGACCCCAGAGGTCCTGATAAGTCATATTTTAGACTATTCAGTAGGTATCCTGGGATGTTATCAGGGCACATCAAGGCCGTGGTCTTGGCTTTAGTAAGTGCAGCCAGTACATGCTCCCTAGGCATAGGTGGTGGGCTTATATTTGAGGGTATTATTGGGACAATGGTTGGGGGTGAGAACAGGATAAAGTTGGAACTCAATTTTTCTGCTAACAGGTTCGCTATATCACCAGGTTTAATGAATGTGGCAACACTAACCACCAGTTCAACACATTGCTGTTCTACTGTCCTGGAGGTTTCTGACATAGCTGTAGGAGGCCTTTACCGGAGAAGGTATCTTAACCTCAAAGTTGGCTTTGCTTGACCTAATTAACCCTCTTAGTGGCCTGTTTACTTTGATGAGAGAGTTTTTATCTTTATGGGAATTGCCCTTCCTGACTTATGTCATAATTGTGTTCCTTTTGTTGTATAACCTTCTTAATTTGGGATGCCACCAGGGCAGTTTGTTTCTTGGACTAGATGTTCTTCGTGTTTCACTATTGCAGTCATCACCTGTGGGTTATCTCTGCTGTGGTAGCCCTCGTCGGCCCAAATACCAGAGTCAATGTTTTTCTGTGTCAGCTGCCGTCACCTGTAGACTGACATCAGGTCATCAGTGCTATAAAGCAAGGCAGCTGACACCATTACATCAGTCTTTCTTGCCGTGGCAGAAGCAGTTCGCAAGTCTGCCGGTCAGTCGCTACCAAAGTTCGGATCACAGCTGAAAACATCTAAAGCTAAGTACCCCATTGAGGATCTCTTATTCTTGCACTAAACAATGTTCGAAAAATCTAGCAATTGTCTCGCGTATGGAAAGCAGATCTCACACCGAGACTTCCATTCATACTGCGTCACTTGTTTAGGCCCAGACCATGACATTGCCCATTGCTGGTTCTGTGCCCTCTTTAATGTGAGAACCGTTCGTCATAGAGCTCTTTTTGTAGACAGGTACTTTCATACTCTGTCTTCACAGATGGCATCGGTCAGCCAACAATCCGTAGAGCCTCCTAAAAAGTGTAGGGATAAAAATAGAGACAGACCTCACAAGGCTAAGCCTTCCGATGACTCTTCCGCTAAGCAGATCATCAATTCTCCAGAATTCAGTGAGGTGCTTTCGCAGCACCTGATGCCCACTGCAATTGCTACTCAGGCCTCTACCGAGACCCTTTCAGAGTCCAGTATGCCACAGAAATCTTCTTCATCTTCAGAGCCTTTGGCTGTCTCTGCCTCGGTTGGGTCTGGAGCCACGATGCAGGCACCAGCTTCTGGGGAGGTCTTTTGCACTACCGATTCCAGTCAGAAACCGACATCTTCACACCCGACTACCGTTTCTCTCAGACCGGTGAATACTCTTAGGCATAGAAGCCAGGCCACCCCCTAGAAAATCTACCTCTAGCCACCATCTTTCTCCCACCCCTCCTCCCCAGGCCCAGATGCTTAAGATGGCAGAGGGTCTTATTTCCCTTATCAGGGGCAGTCAAGCCACAACTTCTAAAAGGAAAAGGCACCCTCCTCCTTAACTATTGACAGAGCAAGATTCTGAAGAATCAGATTATTCAGATTTTGAAGAGGAACTACAACCTCTTACTGCTTATGAGGATTCAGATGAAGAAGAATCCATCCCTTCTGCCTCCCCACCAGAAGACCTCTCCTTTGGAGAAACCCTCCACACCCTCATGGAACATTTCCAATGGGAATCTCAGGATTTCCCTCAGTCTAAGAAAAAGCTAAGAGAATTTCTAGACCTACCCCAGCACAGACCCCCTGGCCATCCCCCTATTTTAGAAGTGGTGGATGATGTTTTCCATGAATCCAGTTTAGCCCTGGATGCCCTACATCCTGCTCCCAGTAAGCCAGACAGGTATTACAGAGTTCCAGACACTCACAAATACCTGTACAGAAATCCTGCTGTAGACCCGGAGGTCATTACACAGGGTCCCAAGGGAGCCAGGGTTAGTTCTGCAAAGAACCCTACTTCTTCTGATAAGGATGCCAGAGCTCTGGACAGATGGGGTAAAAAAAGTTTACACCTCTGCAACCTTAGCTATCAGAGCTCTCAACTGTCAGTTCCATATGTTAAAATATCAACAGCACATTTTGGAACTATTAAAGCAAAAGATTTCTACTTTTTCTGACTGTGCCAACCCTAAGGAGTTAGTAGATTAATTGAACTCTACTTGTCAAGTGGCAAGTCACTCTTTGCACTGTGGATATGACAAACTAGAAGCCTCTAGCAGGGCAGCAGTGTCTGTATCTGTCATTAGAAGACATACTTGGTTGAAGGAACAACCGCTACCTGATCATGTCAAGTGTAAATTAATTGATGCACCTTTGGATATAGACCACTTGTTTGGAGAAAAAGCAGAAGAGGTGCTTAAAGGGATGGAAGACAAAGCAAAACCTATGCAAACAATAAAAGATTTCTTTCAGGTTCAACCTCCTAGATTCAGCAAGAATTTTCCCCTCTAAGCACTGGTCCTTTCTGGCTCCTAGCAGATCGGGGCAAGCTAATCTCCGCAGGGACAGGCCACCCAGGTCCCTACAGCAGGGACAACAGAGAACCAAACAGTGGACCACATCTGCCTCTAAGGCAGGGAGCTCTAAGACATCCCTCTATGGCAAAAACTCTCAATGCCCCCCCCCCACCCTCCTTTCACTCAAAAGCTCGGAGGAAGGCTGTCCCTCTGCAAAGAAAATTGGCTGTCTGTAACCAAGGACCAATGGGTCTTAAGGATAATTTTCAGGGTACAAATTCACTTTTAATGAATTCCCAATTCCCAGAGGGTACCCAGACTTACCTCCCAATCAGTGGGCAGAGGCATTAAAGCAAGTCCAAACTCACATAGCCCAGGGGGCAGTAGAACCTGTCTCTGCAGATCAAGCAGGCAAAGGCTTTTATTCCAGGCTTTTCCTTGTTTCCAGAAAGGAGGGCAATTGGCGCCCCATCCTGGATCTGTCCATTCTAAACACATCCCTGGCGGTCCCCAAATTCAAAATGCTAACCCTGCGGCAGCTGCTGCCTATGCTGACAAAAAATGCCTGGTTAGCAACCCTGGACCTAAAAGATGCATACCTCCATATCCCCATAAGGGAGTCCTGCAGGAAATTCCTGCATTTCAGAGCAGGCTCACAGCACTTTCAGTTCTCTGCTCTTCCCTTTGGCTTATCTACTGCTCCCAGGGTTTTCGCCAAATGTTTGGCCTGGCCATAGTATTTTGCAGACAGAAAAATATACAGCTTTATCCTTATCTGGATGACTGCCTCATTCAGGCAGACAGCAAAGAAAATTTGCTCCAGGACCTACACTTTGTCAAAACCCTCCTTATTTCCTTGGGGTACACCATCAATGAGAAGAAATCAAAGCAAACTCCCTCCAGGAGGATCATTTTCCTGGGAGCACTGTTGGACACAGCATCCCAAATGGCTTTCCTATCCCCAGAACAGCAGAGATTCCTGCCTCTCTACTTTACCCAGCTGGCGTCCAAAAGTCACCTCACAGCGAGGAAGTTCCTGCAAGCCTTGGGGTATATGGCTTCTTGCATCCTTCTAATTCCTCTGGCCAGGCTACACCTGAGGATACTTCAGTGGTATATAAGGAACCTTTGGTGTCAACACTCACAGCATCTAGAGACCTCTATCCCTCTGATCCCCTGTATAAGGGATGGGTTTCTCTGGTGGGCAGGGCCTGTGCCAAGAATCAGGGTCTCCCCTTCATCCATCACCCCACCAGGCAGACCATTACTACCGATGCCGCAGGCATCTCTTGGGGCACCCACCTAGCAGGTAGGTGCACCCAAGGTCTTTGGGATGCCCAACACCTTCCCTTGCATATCAACCAGAAGGAAATGATTGCAGTGCAAAAGGCTCTGACATCCTTCCAACCCCATCTCAGGCCAGGAGTTCTCCTTAACAAAACAGACAACACCACAGTAATGTGGTACATCAACAAACAGGAAGGGACACAATCTTACCCTCTGTGCAGGCTAGCCATGAACCTCTGGCTGACTGCTACCTCCATGGGATTACACCTAATAACCCAATACCTACCAGGGATCAACAACACCCTGGCAGACCACTTAAGCATACACTTAAGGGACCCTCACAAATTGCAGCTCCACAAAAAGATCTTTCTGCAAGTCACTCAAGTGTGGGGAAATCTGGAGGTGGATCTCTTTGCTTCCCCCCTCAACCATCAGCTAAAGAAATTCTGCACCAGGGAGAATCACCACCAGGCATGGAAGGTGAATGCCTTGACCATGGAACTCCCTCTTTGTGTACGCATTCCCTCCTCTGCCTCTCATTCCCAAGGTACTCAGCATGATAAGGGAGGAGGGGCCCAAGGTCACCCTCATTGCTCCAGATTGGCCCAGACAACACTGGTACCCCTTGCTGCACAGCCTGACATCACATCATCCCAGGCAGCTTCCCCAGATCCCAAACCTCTTGACTCAAGCGGGGGGGGGGGGGGGATGCTGCACCCAGATTTGCAGACCCTCAAGCTATCCACATGGCTGATACTCCCAAGGTAACAGAGGGGCTTCTGCTAAGCAGGCAGGTCATAGACATTATCACAGAGGCCAGAAGGCCCAGCACCAGAAAATCTTACGCAGGGAAATGGAAAAGATTCTGCTCCTGGAGCCAGTCCATAGGGGCCAGTTTCTCACAACCTGCTGTCCCTCTAATCCTGGACTATCTACTGAATTCCTCAATAGTGGCCTCGCCCTTCTCTTCTGTTAAAATCCACACCTCAGCCATTTCAGATCAGTTTAATACAGACCAGCCCCTATTCTCTCACCCTTTGATTAAACAGTTCATCAGAGGGGCTTCTAATATCAGACCTCCCAGAAGGCCTCTCACGCAAGCCTGGGATCTTAATTATGTTTTGGAAAAACTAACCTTACCACCCTTCGAACTTGCTGCTTCAGCAGAACTGAAATTCCTCTCTTGGAAGATTTTTTGCTAGCTATCACCTCAGCCAGAAGGGTTTCTGAACTTCAGGCACTGATGGCTGTTGAGCCCTTCATCATTTTCCATGCAGACAGGGTTTCCCTTAGGACTAACCCCTCCTTTATGCCCAAAGTGGTATCTAATGTGACTCCCACCAGGCCATTCATATGCCTACCTTCTTCCCTAACCCTCAAAACAAGGGGGAAAGAATTCTGTACTCTCTAGACGTGCACAGGCAGCTCAGATACTACCTGGACTGTACTAAACTCTTCAGAAAAATGGACCAACTTTTTGTCAGTTTTGCCCTAGGAGCAGAGGGGAAGCCCATTTCCAAGCAGACTATCTCCAAATGGATATCACACTGTATCCATTTCTGCTACAGATTTCATGGAAACCTCCCCCTAAGTCTATTCGTACCCATTCCACTAGGGCAGCCTCCACTTCTACAGCATTCCTCAGAGGAGTTCCCACCAGGGACATCTGGAAGCTGCCACCTGCACCTCAGTCCATGCCTTTATAAAGCATTACCACCTTCCTCTATTCTCTAAGGCTAGAGCAGGGTTTGCCTCTGCAGTACTGCAGGGCCTAAAGAACATAGTAGAGTTGTGTACACTTACCATAAATGTAGATGTTCGAGTGTATTCACTGCTGCAGTCTTGGTTTCTCTCCCTCCTTCCCCCTTATATCCTCTTTCATTAGGGAGACATAAGCTTCTTGGGGTGGTTGTTAACCACCAGGACCACTTGTCCATATTTCCTGGGGCTCCTGAATGGTTAGGGCAAGAAAAACTGATGTAATGGTGTCAGCTGCCTTGCTTTATAGCACTGACAACCTGACAACAGTCTACAGGTGGCAGCTGCTGACGCAGAAAAACATTGACTCTGGTATTCGGGCCAGCCAAGGGCTACCACAGCAGGGATTACCCACAGGTGATGACTGCAACAGTGAATACACTCGAACATCTACATTTATAGTAAGTGTATACAACTGTAATTTCTGGGCTTACTTCTGGTAGGTACAACAGCCTGTGTACAGCCATTGACATGGCTGTACAGAGTTTCTGAGAGCAATTCAGCATAGGCTGCTGTGTTCTTGGAGTTTGGAGGGGAATTGAATTTTGACAGACCATCACTTAATAACAGGTAATTTGTCTTGGAATAGTTGCTGTTACTGGTATTAATGGGATTACGGAGATGATTTTGATTTTGAAAGAGACAGCTTTATGGTCAGACTTTACTAGGGAGGACCAAACATTGGGGGTTCAGCATTCTCCCATATTTGTGAGCGCAAGATCCAGTATGTTGGAGCCTCTAGTGGGTGTATTTACTATTGGATTAGGGCTATTTGTATTTATGAAGCCCAGGAATCTCTGCACCTGTACATTTGAGACTGTATAGGATCCCAATCTATATAAAAGTAATTAAAGTCTCCCATGAGTAGGGTGTTAAGTTGGATAGTAAGTGTCGCCAGTAGGTCCAGTTATGCATTGTAACCTGTTTGGGACATGGAGGGTGACCTACAGCTGGCTAGGATATCGTACGGGATTTTGTATATGGTGATTTGCATGTGAAGGAACTCTGGCAGGTCATCTGTTTAACCACCCTAGAAGTATGCTTGTTATTGATGTGTATTGAGACACTGCCACCTTTAGCCCTTGTGTGTCTAGCTATTGGTATAAAAGTGTGAAAGGCACTGAAACTTTGCACTGCCGGGATACTCTCTACTACTTTAAACCCCATGGTAACTGCACAGATGTCTATATTTTCAAATATGAGGAGGACCTGGAGGGAGTGTAGTTTTTTATTTAGGCTCCAGGCATTGAGCAGTAACACCTTGATGTTCTGTTGAGTTGATTTTGCTATGTCAGTTGGCTTGTCAATTTGGCATTGCCTAAAAATGGGTACGGAGGCAGATAAAGCCTTAGCAAGTATTTAAAAGCCTAGAGGGGAAAGATGCAGACCATCCTTGGCAAAGCAAAATGACCTGCTGACCATGTCCCCCCAAGATGACAAACATTTGATCTCCTTTGAATCACACTAGAAAAACAGCCAGTTGTTGAAATCAATCATTTTTTGCTCAAATTGTAGCATCATCCTTGGTGATGGTAATATGCTGATCAGTGTCAGGCTTGTATCAGCCTGAGACACACAGTCTGAAAGCCCCGTAATGCCTCGCTTCATATAGTCTTGGGAGATGCATCTCAGGTCATTTACACCTACATGGACTATGATGGCATCATACTGGTACGTGTAGCCTAATGACTTGAGTACATGCGTGAATTGGTGGATCCTGGCTCCAGATAAGCAATTAACTGTTATCTTCTTCTTGTTCAGCCTGGTTAGAGGGGCCCCAGTATATCTTACAATGGAGTTCCCTATGATGAGAGTCCTGGGAAGTGTGTCTACTTGCCTTAGGAGCTTAGTGTTTCGGGTTCCACTAAGAGTGACAGTATGTATGGTGTTAGATGTTGTCTTTTTCTGGATGTCTTTGGGTTTGCTGAGGCATAGCTTTGACAGCAGGCAGTCTAGATGATCTTTGTTGTTTAGGAAGATTGCTCTTATGTGCCTCAGCTTGTGTTAATCTATGTGTGTGTTGTCTGCTGTTAGGTGGGTGTTGCTTGTGTGCTTTTGACAACCTGATGCGGACTTGTATGCAAGAGTTGAACCTCCAGTGTTGTAATGTAATTACATCTCTTGCATACTGTACCTGATTCTTTAAGGATTGAGTGATTGTCAGTAAAAATTGCTACATTGTCTCAAGATGCCCATATTCACCAAGCTGGACACAGAGAAGTTAGGAAATTGCAAATCCATGCTGTCCAGTCTTTTGATTTGTGAGCTACACAGGGGTGGTTTATTTGGGGCTAGAAGACTATTAAGGGTGCTTTGTTTCTACAGACTAATAATGGTGCTTTTTTGGGGCAGATTATGATAAACAGTAATAACGTCTACTAGCTTTAATGTTTACACAAAACTAAATGCTACTAAATCTGTAGGAATTGTCACTCAAGACCCAACTAGCTGCTGTATGCATGTTGGCACACAAGGTATTTGCACTATATTGCTACTTTACAGGTTACGATTTTATGTACCTTTCTACAGAGAAATTTTTCTTTGTAGGTGTTTGCGACTACACAAGGCACTGCTAACCCACGCAAACATGAAAAATTTATACCGCCTCAGAAAAAAACAGAAAACTAAATAATGTACCCTCTGCCCAATAAAGTGACTACAGTATGAGCCCTTTTGTGCATTTCTCCACTCAGATAAACCAAGTAAACACCTCCTGCCACAAAATGAATAAACCAAGTCATTTTGATGTAAAAATACAGTAGAACAGACCCACAATTGCAATGCTAACACAAACTGCTTAAACAACTAGCTGGCAATCTCTTACGGAAGGTAATTTCAAGACAATAACAGTGATGAGTTTTTTTACAAAAAATTCAGTGATATACACATATAAAAGCAAGAAACAAATGTGATCACTCAAAATAACTTGTGCAATTTTGCAATCAAAGGTACGTATCTTTGGCTCAGTGGCACTGGATAAAAGTATAAAACACTTCTGGAATCCAGGCTAGGGCTACAGGCTTTGCTGAGCTCCAGATAAATGAGCAGAAGACAGTATGTACTAAAGGAGGTTTACTCAAGAACAATACTGGTTTGCTGGCTGGGCGCTCAGTATCATGGGTCTATGGAAAACAATGTATTGGAAGAGTACATAAATAGCTTATACATAAGTGAGTAGCAATGAAAGAGGGGAGGGAGGAACTTTGGAAATTATTTAATCATAAGGGGTGGAGGGCAGAGACACAGCCTTATAAAACAAGAAGGTGGGAGGTTAGGAAGTTTTCAACAAACAGGCTAGCTACAGAGGCTAGTAATCAAATAAAGGCAATACTGGAACTCTTTCAGAAACTAGCTTAATGTGTTAGTGGGGGATGAGGCAGACACAGAATGCAAGTAGGTAAATGATAAGCAGAATATAAAGGCACTGAAACAAAAATGGAGCAGAGACAATTCTCTCACTATTGAACTTCTACTACAGTTTAAGGCACCAGACTATGCAGAACTTTGTCGGTAGCACTGTTTATGGAAAAAATGCAGTAATAAATTATTATGGCATAAATCTGGTAGCACTACACAGTTCTGCCACAACTGTGAATGAAACTACAAGACTTTTGACCAAGCAGGGTTTAAATACAAACAGCTTTTACAATATTTTCTAGAAGAGATGAATAATACAGAAACACAATCTTCCCACATCCTCTAATTAAATGGAACACAGCAGAAAAGTACAATGTAGTATCACCACAAAGGTCACTGGAAGTCCACTTAAATATTTAAGCAAAATTGAAATAATTAAAATAACGTCATTCTCTTTCCTTTTTATGAAAAGCTAGTTACTCACAGTTCCACATCTCTCCAAGTCTGGGATAAATTTCCTGGGTCTGTAGAGACATCACTGTTGTATAAGGGGTCACAGTAGCTGCTCTCTAGACATCAGAGACAAACCCCTGTGGATAAGCTAAGGTTGAACAGTTTAAGTAGAAGCCTGGGAAGTGTATAACACTGTACATCCCATCTATTCTTCAAGTTGTCATCCTAGGCTGAAGTACTTCTACCATTTCTCTATATTAATCCTTCGGTCTAACCATATTCTCAGCTATCATGTAATTTTCTCTCATATTCTACTTACATCACTAACTAGTCGTTTTCTGCTCTATATCTAGAAGCCATCCTCTAAATGTGTATAATGCCTATGTAAAATCTTATCTTTCTCTCCATAATAAACCTCTGAGCCTTCAGACATTGAAAACAACAACAAAGGTCTCTGAAAAGTAGATACATCCGGCTAAAAAAAAAAAAATCTGGTAATCTAATTAGCATAAAATTTGAATACCAAATAACACATAACTCTTACTGCTTCCAGATAGAATGTGGGATACTACTCAGAAACATGTGTTTTAAAAATATAGTGACAAAATTATACAAAATTTAGGTACATTATCAAAGAAACAGTGTGAAATATGTAGACTTCAATGAACTGTATTGCAAAATTCTACCATACAAGGTAATTTATTTTTGCTTCAGAAAAAGGGAGATATAAGCTGTGTGTCCTCTTTCTTTAAATTATTGCTGCTACTGGCATGTTGGTCATGTAGTATGCTTTTCTGTGTACTAAACAGTTTCAGAAATCACGTGTGATTAGGGGGTCAGATTCAGAAAATTGTGTGAAGGGATAAATCAAGCATGAGAACAGGAATGTTCCTCTAAAGCAGGACAGCTGAAAGGTCTGCCCCACGCTTACCCCTTTCCTTATTTTGCTTATATCAAATCCTGTATTTCACTTTAACTTATATACATATAATTTCTTTTTTCCCCACTAACCCCTTTTTCCTGTCTTGTGTACATATAAGCCCATATTTCACTTTACATTTATTTGACAAGCTTCTATAACCCTTGTTCTGTCAAGACGGAAAGCCATCTGTCTTATACGATACACTTTGTACACTGTAAACTGAGATGTACATTCTGCTGAATTCCTGCAAAACATAGTTTTTATTTACTGAAATTTTCAAGCATTGTTACTACTGTAAATGTACTTACGTATGCTACAAACATTTGTGTGCGTAAATGCACTTCTTGTTCATCATATGTAGTAAAACTGTAAACGTAAATCTCATTTACTGGAGCTTTTCTCCTCAGAGCTCTGATGAAAATGGGCCTTGCCCAGTCAGACCTTTCCTGTGAAAAAAAGGCAAATAAACAAACAAATAAATAAATAAAATAATGAGAATGCACCCTACTATGTGATCTGATCTCATAGAGGCATTATTTTTCACCTTTGGCAGGGATTCCACAACTTAGTCCAAGGTGATTACAGGTGAAACAAAATTTTCAGGTGTAGTGGGTACAACAATGTTGGTAGGTGGGGCAAAATTATCAATACATTTGACTGCTAATATACTGGTTATATCATTGGGATTGGAATGCATGATATTATTATAGATGAGTTCAGTGTATGTGTCTTGTTAAACATTATTCTACAATTTCCTGACATAAATGAAGAAAGGTTTGTAGTTGAGGTCACCACTCCAGGGTGTGCTACCCTTTACCAGGAGTACCGTAGTTTGGATGGATAAAGAAGACACTCTAGTGCAGAGTGGAAAGGGGGTCCAAAAGATCCAGGAGATAATCAGTCTCCCACCAGTGAGTAAATATCAAGCACCCTCCACACAGAATTAACCATATAAACAACCTACCTAGTTTCACATTATGCTTAAAAATTATTTAAAAATATTTATCCTTTGTGCTGGACTGCATAAATGCATTTGTTTTGTATATGCCATCACATAAACAGAAGTCCCTGTGTTTCATTACATTAACTTTTTAGGTGATGTAGCCCACTGAATGCATGACCTCCAATGAATAAATATCAGCCTTTCATCAGAAAATTCCTTGTATTTTATTGCTTTATATGTATCTACAAGTTTCAATAACAGTAATTATTATTGTCATTTTATTTACATTTGTTTTTCTTCTGTATATTGGAACTGATGAACTTTTGTCACTTTTACAACATCTTCAGTAATCTAACAGCAGATGTTCTTCGTGTTTCACTGTTGCAGTCATCACACTTGGGTTATCTACCTGCAGGTATCCCTCAGTCGGCCCGAATACTAGAGTCTTAGTATTTCTGCATCAGATGCTGTCGCTTCTTCCATGACGTCAGGTCATCAGGGGTATAAAAACAGGCAGCCGACGCCATTACATCAGTCTTTCTTGCTGAGGAGGAGCCCAAAGCAGAAGCAGTTCACAAGTGCCGGTCAGCCACTACCTGAAATTTTCGTTTTTCAAGTTGATAATCCTGAAGTCTTCTAAAGCTAAGTACCCCCATTGGGGATCCTTTTTTCTTGCTATAACCGATGTCAGAAAAAGGTAACCATTGTCTTGCCTGTGGAAAGCAAATACCTCAGAGAGATTTTCATTCTTACTGCATCCCCTGTTTAGGCCCAGACCATGACGTCCCTCGCTGTTGGTTTTGTGCCTTGTTTATCGCCCGAATCATTCATCGTTGGGCTATTTTTGTTGCTAAATTCTTTTGCTCTCAATCTCTGTATTCCAAAATGACTTCAGTAAGCCATCCGACTATCGATCTTCCGAAAAAACATAAGGATAAAGACAGAGATAGACAGCATAGGTCCAAAACTGCCGACGATGCTTCCATTAAGCTAGTCACCAGTCTGCCTTTACTCAATGAGGCACTTTTGCAGCACCTGATGCCCACTTCTGTGGATTCGCAGGGCTCTGCTGAGACCCATTCGGTGTCCGGTATGCCGCGAGATGCTTTTTCGACTATGGAACCAGCTGATGTCTCTACCTTGGATGGGTCCGGAGCCGCTGTGCAGGCACCGGCTTCTGAGGGTGTTTTCTGACCTACCGATGTTTAAATCTAACCAACAACTTCTTTTTTAGCCAAAACTACCAAGTTTCTTATGCCCAGAGTAAGCACTATGCCTAGAAAACTGACGACCAAAGCGCATGCTCAGGCCCGCATGCCACAAAACAAATGCTTAGAATGGCTGAAGACCTTATAACGCTAATTAGGGGAAGCCAGCCTTCCCCTGCTAAGAGACAAAGAATTCAGTTGCCTTCAGAGTCTACAGACCAGGAGTCCGATGACTCTGACCTTTCTGATTATGAGGACATGACCTTATCAGCCTATGAGGATTCAGATGCAGAGGAATCCATTCCCTCTGCCCCCCCCCCCCCCCCCCAGAGGATTTCTCTTTTGGTGAAACCTTGCATACTTTAAGAGAGCATTTCCATTGGGAATGCCAAGACTATCCTCAGTCCAAAAAGAGACTCAGAGAATTTTTAGCGCTACCTCAACACAGGCCTTTGGCTATTCCCCCTGTCCTGGATGTTGTGGATGATGTTTTCATGGAATCCAATCTTACTTGAGACACCTTACCTCTGGCCCCTAGGAAACCTGACAGGTACTACCGAGTACCTGATTCCAACAAGTTTCTTTTCAAGAATCCTACTGCTGATCCAGAGATCATTTCCCAGAAACTTAAAGGTATTAAGGCTACTACAGCCAAAAATCCTACTCCTTCGGACAGGGATTCCAGAGCTTTAGACAGATGGAGTAAGAAGGTATATGCCTCTGCAACTCTTGCTATCAGGGCATTGAACTGCCAGTTTCACATGCTGAAGTACCAGCAACATATTATGGAACTCATTAAACAAAAAAATGGTAATATTTCCAGATTGTGCTGAAAATAAAGATTTGCAAGAGCTTATGCATTCTGGAAACAAAGTTAGTAAGCATACTTTGCAGTGTGGCTTTGATCCCCTAGAAGCATTTTGCAGGGCTGCAGTCACTGGCTCTGTACTGAGAAGACATGCTTGGCTGAAGGAGCAGACCTTGCCAGATCATGTCAAATCCAAATTACTACACGCTCCTTTAAAAAAAGATGTTTTGTATGGCACCAAAGCAGAAGAAGTTCTTAAAAAGATGAAAAAAAAAAGCTAAATCTATGTAAACTGTTAACGAATTTTTACAAGTGCAACCACCTTGATTCAGTAGGCATTGCTCTTCAAAACACTGGTCCTTTCCAGCCCCCTCCAGGCCTTCCCAAAGAAGACCCAGGGGAAACAGACCACCCAGACTACAGTCTCAGGGTATGCAGACATCTAAGCAATGGAGTGCTCCCACCCCTAAAACAGGGAGTGGTAAGCCACCTCCCTATAGAAAAAGTTCACAATGACTTCTCAACTCTACTTCCCAGCCCTGCCCAATTGCTTGTGCCCCTAGGAGGAAAACTTGCCCTTCATGCAGAAAACTGGATGTCCATCACTCAGGACCGATGGGTCCACAACATTATATCACAGGGGTACAAATTTTATTTCCATTCACTGCCAACTCCAAGCGGGTTTCCAGGCCTTATTCCAAACCAGTGGGCAGAGGCTGAAAACCAAGTTCTTTCCCTGCTGAACATCAGAGCTATTCACCCAGCTCCAGTAGAACAAAGGGGTCAGGGTTTCTACTCCAGACTATTCCTGGTGCCCAGGAAAGAGGGCTCTTGGCACCCAATCCTGGATCTTTCAATTCTCAACACCTTCCTGGTGGTCCCAAAATTTAAGATGCTTACCCTGCAACAGCTTCTCCCTGTGCTAGCCAAGGATGCCTGGTTAGTCACCCTAGACTTAAAAGAAGCTTATTTGCACATCCCGATCAGAGAATCATGCAGGAAATATCTATGTTTCAGGGCAGAATCTATGCATTATCAGTTCTTTGCACTTTCCTTTGGCTTATCTACTGTGCCCAGGGTATTCACAAAATGCCTGGCTCAAGCCATTGCATACTGTAGGCAAAGAAATATCCAAATTTACTCGTACTTGGGTGACTGCCTGATTCAGGCGGACAGCCGGGAATTGCTGCTTCGGCTCCTGGCATTTGTAAAAAGCCTTCTCACTTAATTGGGGTACACCATCAATGAAAAGAAATCACATCTGGTGCCCAGTCAAAAGATTGTATTCCTGGGAACAAGCCTGGACACAACTTCCCAGATGGCATTTCTCACTTCAGAAAAACAGGTCTACCTGACAGACTACTTCAAGCAAATGGCCACCAGAATCCAGCTAACTGCAAGAAAATTACTGCAAGCCCTAGGGCTCATGGCCTCATGTATTCTGCTAATTTCATATGCAAGACTGCATATGAGGAAACTTCAGTAGTACTTAAAAAGTCTTTGGTGCCATCATTCTCAGGACCTGGAAACAGTCATTCCTATCATACCTTTTCTGAGGGCAGAGTTCCTTTGCTGGGCAGAAGCATGCAACCACAACAAGGGACTGCATTTTACTCTACCCCACGTCACCCAAACCCTGACCACAGATGCATCAGACTATGCATGGGGGGCCCACATGGCTGGCAAAAGCATTCAGAGCCACTGGATCCCAAGCCAAATTCTTCTGCACATCAACCAACCAAAAGAAGATGCTAGGTGTATTGAATTCTCTGACAGATTTCAGATACCTAAACCTTCCAGGACAACTGCTGATAAAAACAGACAACACCACAGTTATGTGGTATATAAACAAGCAGGGGGGAACCCATTCTTACCCGCTCTGCAGGTTAGCCATGACTCTGTGGAGCACAGCTTTGGACAACCAAGTCCATCTACAAGCTCAATTCCTGCCAGGCAAACAAAATTCACTAGCAGATGATTTAATCATAAATCTCCTAGACCCACATGAGTGGAAATTGGAGCCCAGCACCTTCAACCTTCTGATCCAGAGGTGGGGGACCCCTAGGGTTGCCAACCATCCAGAATTGTTCCAGACTGTCCGGAATTAAGGGACACTCTCCGGAAAACCAAGACTGCACTCTATTGTCTGTAAAAAATAATAACTTTACTTTTAATTAAAAAATTACTTTTTTTTTTTTTTTTTTTTTTTTTTTTTTTTTTTTTTTTAAGGGCATTCTTCTTTAAGAACACCCTTTGCTTCTGGTCAGACAGATATGGAAGCTGAGATTATTTACATCTTCATGTGCCGAGCTGGAGGAATTTGAATTCCAGAAGACGTTTGGACTGTGCAGCGGCTGCAGACCACTACGAATGGTTGGATCGGACAAGTGAGAAGTATTTTCGTGTGTGTGTGTGTGTGTGTGTGTGTGTGTGTGTGTGTGTGTGTGTGTGTGTGTGTGTGTGTGTGTGTGTGAGACAAATCTGGTGGCCACAAACAAATGCCTGTAATTACTAAAACATCAGGATATTGTAGGGCAGTCATTCTTGGAGAAGGGGATTATTAAAACTGTGTTTATCATATGCACAGTCTTTAAAGCCTCCAGATCTCTCTGAATGGCATCAACTGAAACAAAAAAAGTTGCATTTAGTAGAAGCAGTAATGAGCTTGGATGAATATCACCACAAATTAGCAAAAACAGTGCTAGAAATGGTTATTATTGTCATACTCATACTATATGTAACAAAGACTGAGTTTGATGATGGTTTAATTATTTGTAACCAGGTATTAACATGTTCTGTTAGAAAGCTTTGCCTGCTGGTTGTAGGATAAGAAAACATCAGAGTGAACATATAGAGAAATAAGGTGCTTGTTCCAGACTGCAGATAAAAGGGGATATAAGTAATTTACATAAAGGTATGCACCTCAGCCAGCATTGTATGCAAAAGGATTAAACACAAAAAGAACAAAAAGAAATGAAGGAAAGGAGACTTGTGTTAGAACTGAAGTAAGTCATTGGCGGTAGGAAAGGTGAAAAGTTTATTTTACATAATTACATTAAATGGTCTAACATTGGGTGGAAGGCTAAATATGAGGAGGAAATAGAAAGAATCAAGCTTGTTGCCTCATGCTGACCAGTAAAGTTGCATTATAGTGCCTTTCTGTTTAGTGTGTGTGTGTGTGTGTGTGTGTGTGTGTGTGTGTGTGTGTGTGTGTGTGTGTGTTTGTGTTTGCTTTTATACCAGGTGGTAAAAATGTACAAAGTGTTAGCAGCTGGATTTGAAATTTGAAGAGACTTTGACCTGTGTACTCCATCTATCTTTCGCCTTCACTGTCACCTTATATAACCACTGGGTTCATAACATTTTATTAATAGCAGGTATTCTAGTTTTTAACTGAATTATTTTTGATTTATTATTTGTTTTGTTCAGAAAGTCTTATAAGAAATGTAGACTAGTTCTCCTGTGACCTCCATGTTTCTTACAGCTCAGGCTTTGTTCATATTTGTACTAAAAATAAGTGTCTGTATTACCTAGCACATTAGGTTACATGCATGGCTAGAGATCTATTTTTATGATTATTTGTCTCAATTTTATTACAGTATTACTTAGGTTTATCTAAGTGATAGTGTCTTGCAAACTTGTTGTACCACCACTGAAGTTATTTTAATATTTCACTTACAGCATATTTTTTGTTGTTACATCACTGGCTGGATAAGGCTTATGAAAGTTACTCCTCAGATAATGACTATAAATAAGGAGGAATACAAACTATAATGGCAATTCTCATAACCATATGATGTTCCAAAACAACTGAAGGACTCATTGTGCCAGACTTTGGTATGAATACATTGGCATAGTATGCCTATCATATTGGCCACGTTATACACCAAGACCTCTAGCATTATCTTTTTCAGGCCTGCTGTGTTAATATTGCCACACCTGTTTGGTTTCCTTACTCCCAAGGCATCTTGCTCAATTGTCATGCTATATAGTGTGGCTATTCAGTGGTATTTCTGCATTTTGTGGCTGGCTTATGAGTGAATACCCAAAGGCAGGAAGTACCTCTCTCAGGTTAGTAATAGGTAAAAGTTTTCCTTCCTTTTACACTCATTCAGTGTGCATTCTGCGTCACATTCGTTTACACCATGCTTCCATAATGTAGTTCATTGGTGCATTATAACCTGGAAAGGCCTCATGGAATGGTGGAAATTGACTGTGGTAGGCATGACTATGCTTGAAATCCTGATGCCTCATGATTATTTGGTGTAGGCTTCTATAGAAAATCTCACTAAATAATGGCAATAATTAGATTTACAGACGTCTTTTACTTTTGAGAATGCATATTATTTCACATGCTCTTATTTTGTCAGCATCTTAAATTATAAGTGTTAATATTTTAAAAATTGTCCCTGATTATTTCTTGATTTGTCCCTGATTCTGGATGCAAGCAGTTGAGAGCTTTGAGTAGCAAACTAGTTGTATTTTTATGAAAAAGATATTTTTTGGTGTTTGCTGATTAACTTACCTAAATTAAAATCTTTGCATGAAATACCAGTGCTGTTGATTAGTGTGAATTGGTAGGTGAGACGTCTTGACAGGTAAAGAAGCCGAGAAGTATTAAAAAAAATGGCATTATGGATTGTTAATACTGCATTGTATTTTAAGGGGGTGGGGTTCTGCAGTGCTGAGTATGTCCTCCTTTGGATGATATGCCTTGTAACTATGAACCTGTTTTTAGTTTGCCATCCATTACCTATTGCAATATTACCAGCTTATCATTTTTTTAATGTAACATAGGCAATTTATTCCTCAAGGGCAGCAGGCACTTTATTTGTAGATGGAGCACTGAAATATAACAGCGACCTTTTCATTAGTTACAGATATCTTTAATTTAGAAGTATTCAGATGACTTGTACTTATGCAGAGATTGTGCATATTGGCTGATATTGGTGGATTGTAATGACAGAACTTTGAGTGGCCTTTTGTGGTTGAAATGTTCTGAATTGGGCAGTTTTTGTCATAATTGATTCATATGTTTTGTTTCATTGCTTACTGGAAAAATGTTCAAAACTATAAATTTAAAACACGCACTAACAAGTGGTGCTGTATTATACAAGGGATATAATTTAATTATTATGTATATTATAATTTAATACAATTAGGAAGGTGAATCAAAGAACTTTTGCATGGTCCTAAAATGGGGCCTGTGATTTGAAAACAGCCCAAAGGTAAACGTAATGCACCACTGGCCAGATACATTTTCTTTGAATGTGGGTTTCAATGCTGTTTCAGTGAATATGAGTTTCAAAGGCAGGGAAGTTTTAATGTTAAGTCTGTTTTCATAGTAAGAATGCATTGCTTTGTTTAGCAAATGTCTATCAGTGTTTATGCTATAAAATTTGAAATAAAAGGTTTAAATTAAATCCAAATATCTGTAATGATTGTAGAAGTAAAGCTGAAAACAGTATGCACACTGAGAGTTTGAACTGTGTTAATGGCAACTGGGAAGAAATGGAGACATAGCCAAGTAATGGGACAATGCAATGGCTGCATGGGAGGGGACAGGGATACCAAAATTACATGCATTTTGCTTTCACGCACATGTCCAGAATTTTTGACATGTAAAGTTGGCAACCCTAGGGACCCCAGAGGTAGATCTCTTTACCTACCCCCACAACCACCAGTTAAGCAAATTCTGCACCAGGAACCCTCACAGCAGGGCCTGGAAGGTGGATGCCCTATTCTTTCATTGGGAAAGCCTCTTAATCTATGCCTTTCCCCCTCTGCCCCTTCTCTCAAGATAAAAGAAGACAAGCCAAGGACAATTCTGATTGCCCCAGACTGGCCACGCCAGCACTGGTATCCACTCCTGCGCAGCCTGACAATGGTGCCACCCTGGCACCTACACCAGACCCCTACCTTGCTGTCACAGCAGGAAGGACAGATTTTGCATCCACAATTGCAAACCCTAAATCTTGCAGCCTGGCTTATTCCTTGAATACTCCACCAGCAACCCTAAGTAAACAGGTGCTGGCCATCATTCTTGAATCCAGAAGGTCTAGTACTAGGAAATCCTATGCGGAAAAGTGGAAAAGATATTGTTCTTGGATTCCGTCTAAAGGAAAGGGCACAGCAGTTCCCTCCTTACCTCTGATCCTGGATTACCTAGCAGAGCTGCTCCACAGAGGCCTATCCTTCTCCTCCATTAAGATTCATGCCTCTGCCATTTCAGCTCATTACAATACTGAGCCACCTCTGTTTTCTCACCCTCTCATCAAACGGTTCCTGAGAGGGGCTAACAACCTAAGGCCCCCAAGGAGAGCATCCACCTCTGCTTGGGACCTTAACTTTGTAC
Organism: Protopterus annectens; assembly: GCF_019279795.1. Classification (NCBI taxonomy): domain Eukaryota; kingdom Metazoa; phylum Chordata; order Ceratodontiformes; family Protopteridae; genus Protopterus; species Protopterus annectens. The sequence goes on from NC_056729.1 coordinate 1,023,881,729, forward strand.
TGGAAAACTAACACTGCCCCCTTTTGAACCTGCTGCTTCAGCAGAGTTAAAATTCCTCTCTTGGAAAACAGCCTTGCTTCTAGCCATCACTTCAGCTAGAAGAGTGCCTGAGCTACAGGCACTGATGGCTGTGGAACCCTTTATTATCTTCCATGCTGACAGGGTTTCCTTCAGGACTAACCCGTCCTTTATGCCTAAGGTGGTGTCCAGTGTGGCCCTAAACAAATCCATCCATTTGCCAATCTTCTTCCCTATTCCTCAGAATAAAGGGGAAAGGATCCTGCACTCTTTGGACGTGCACAAACAGCTCAGGTTCTACCTTAATAGGACTAAGTCTTTCAGAAAATCTGACCAGCTGCTAGTCAGCTTTGCAACAGGGGCAGAGGGCAAGGCCATTTCTAAACAAACCATTTCCAAATGGATAGCACACTGCATCCATTTCTGCTACAAGCACCATGGAAAACCAACCACTCAGGAGGTCAGAACACATTCCACTAGGGCTATTTCTACCTCTACAGCATTTCTCAGGGGAGTCCCTACCAGGGACATTCTGGAACCTGCAACCTGGAGTTCTGTACACACCTTCACCAAGCATTACCACTTACCTATCTTTTCCAAATCCAGGTCAGGATTTGCTACAGCAGTCTTGCAGGGCCTACTAGCCAGCCCTAACTCTTCTTGACTGCCTCCACTATTCCTCAGCTTTGGGAATCAACCCAAGTGTGATGACTGCAACAGTGAAAAATGAAGAACATAGTACAGTTGTGTACACTTACCATAAATGTAGATGTTCGAGTGTATTCACTGTTGCAGCCCTGGTTTCCCTCCCTCCAACCCCCTGGTTTTCTCTGTCTTTCTATCTCTCCTCTCTATGGCTATTCCTAATGCTATTGGTATTTACTTTTTACTGGTGGTGGTTTCCACACCATATGCTAGTTCCCTATTTGGGGGCTCCTGACATTTGGGGCAAGAAAAACTGATGTAATGGCATCAGCTGCCTGTTTTTATACCCCTGACGACCTGACGGAAGAAGCGACAGCATCTGATGCAGAAATATTAAGACTGTGGTATTTGGGCTGACTGAGTGCTACCTGCAGGCAGATAACCCAAGTGTGATGACTGCAACAGTGAATACACTCAAACATCTACATTTATGATAAGTGTGCACAACTGTACTTTTAGTTTTCAGCACAAGAGTGCATTCTGAGTGAGTTATGTTGATATTGGATTGCACAAATATAATTAAGTGTACTGTCAGGTATTTAGAAAATATACAGACAGTACATCATGCTGGTTTTCACCCTAATTTGCTATTAACAAGATAGCACTTGATGCATGTTACTCAGAGCAATAATAAGGGCACTGCACTTATTCAGCGATTTGTCATTACAGTAGAAGATTGTGTAGAAGGTATTACATTACAAAAAGACAAAGTGACAATAATAACATAGTGAAAGCTGTACAGTCTGATTGGACAACACAGGACATGCTGAGGAATATGGAGACAAAAGACATGTTACAGCTGAGCATAACAAGTACGGACAACAGGGTTCCAATCATTTGCTAGAGTTCTGTTGACAAACTAGGCTTTTTAAACTTATTAATCGACATTTAATGTTATTGTCTGTAATGTGAATATTAAAGGAGTCATCAGCAAAAGGGAAAAGTTGTTTCACAGGAGGTCATGCAACGTAAAAGAAGACTAATCATGCAGTGAACATTGGGGATGCTTCAGGAATGAACCTTGGTGCAGATATTTAGTGCAGTATATAAGCATGGAGAAGAAACTAGCACATTCATTCATCCTCACCACCAAAGAAAGATTTTAAAACTGTTCTTGTGCATCAAATGGGATTAGTGCAGTGATTTATGTACTTACATGTGTGCAGTAGTTTTTTGAGTTTATGACTTAATGTTTACAGTAGAATCGAAGAATATCAATGAAAGATAAAATGAGAAGTAAATAATATTATATAATGTAGCGTGTGGTGTGGGTCATGACAAAGCAATCACATCAGTCTGCTTTGTGAGTTAAAATCATTTTAGAGACAAATAAATGAAGTTCAGAAAAATACTGTTTTTATCAAACAAGTCCATCTACAGTCTAACATAAATTCACCTTTCAGGAGGGCATTTCACAGTATGCAGTATTTCTTTTAAATGGAGCTCTGGCAGTATAGCTAGCAAAATAAAACAATACCTTGCTGAGTAACTCTGTTTCTAATTTCAGCAACAAAGAACAACCAGACAGCTTCACCTTCTACTCAGAAAGTAAGTATTAAATCCAGCAGACTGTTCCTGTCAAGGCACAAGTCGGTAACCCAAAGTTATGCCCTTTAACTTGACTGGTCAACAACTCCATCTAGGTCCTCTGACATTCTCCTCATGCCTAAATTTGTGTATGTGCTGTGCACTAGGGCGCTGTGTTTGATTTTACCAATACAGAAATTAATACAGACACTAGGATTCAGAAAGATCCTCACCACTCACGTAAACTGCTTACCAAAGATAGGTCAATTTATGAGACGGTGAGAAAAATGCAGTTCAGAGACAGCTATGGCTGCAGTAAAAAAGACATCATTAGCATGACTGTGGATTGCAATGTAGCTAACATTACAATTGCAATAAAGCTAAAAGCAATATATATGCAAGATGTGGTACACAAAATGTTACTTGGCACAGTATAACTAATTTAGAGGGTTCTCTGTAGCTAAATGTAATAGATGACTTAAAGAAAATCTAGTTTATAATGTCAGTGTTTCAGAACATCAAACTTCATATGATCAAGATGATATGATTGATATTCTGAAACAGTGAAAAATAATTAAACAACAAAACCTTTTTCCATGGGAGCAAGCCCCCTACATCCTCTACATCCCCTGCTAATTATATATATCAACTCTGAGAATGCACTGCAGTGGGGAAAAGGGGAAATTCCTTGAAACCCACTGTACTGCAATCTCAGTACAAGCAGGTTGAGGTTCTGAAACTTTGATCATATGGTCTCGAAAATATGAAGGTCGACATTCTAAAACATCAGTCATCTGAATGGGACTGCTTAAAGAACATACGTGTGATCACTATTCTGATGTTAAAGGAAGACTGCAGTGAGTGCTGTGTATAGACATGCATCAGGATTTGGAAATGATCATACATTTTTATTCAGTGCACCGCAGGTTGTATCACAAAGTATCAGGAATGAAGACATAATGAGCATAACCTAATTATGTGAATGTAAATGGATAACTGAGTTGAGGTCAGACAGATCCCCCAGTTTAAATGGTAATTTCAGTCTGAAACGAGTGTTTAAATCCCATGGCTTTAAAAAATAAATGAGTTCTAATTAGTATGCTATGTGACTTCATTTATATAAGCACCTTGTTCTGTATGCCTTTCAGGTTATTTGAAAAGGCAGTTTTATGTGTGAAAGCTTGTGTTTTATATTATTTTATAATTGTCTTTTGAAGTCTATTGAATCCTTGTGAGCTGTATTTATCAGTACATTTGTGACTCTGAGCAAGTTTCTTATTCAGGTAGTGCTCCTGGGCCACACCTGAAAAGGCACACTTGTGTCCAGTGAGCATACCTGTTTAACAGATTAAATAAAAAATGGTATTGAGCAACAACATGTAAACTGTAGTTACCCCAGTTTCAGGTGTCTGCACAGCTGTCTTAGGCTAGATATGTTATTCACAGTGTACAGTATATAATTAAGTAATGTTCTAAATGCATTACATGAAAGAACATAAATACGGTCACTATGATTGATATCTGTGTTGCATCCTGAGATGTTTAATAAGATTTTGCTTTGACTGCCATGTTATGGACTTCGTTATCCTCCTGACTATCTCATAATGTTTTATGAACACATTTCTAAAGCTCCAAGGCCACACAGTTTAGTACACTGAGCAGGCTCCTCTCATATATGTTCTTTACATTGCATATTCCCATAATTCAACACCATGCATGCTAGTTCAAATTGTTATTTATTTTCATTTTTCTTCTGTCTTTACTTATTTATATTTGGCCTTTTCTTCCTTTTTGTCTTATTGTGTACTTCTATTTTCTTGTTTTTCTTGCACTCATGATTAGTTGTATGCTTGTTAATAAACTAGAAATTAAACTAAACTCCAGTTGAAACTGTTACTAAATGAAGTACTTTGATCTTTGGCCCAAACCCTTTATTCACCTGTTTGACATTATTTAAACTTTCTGTTAATTTAGGTGTCTTGCATTCCAAAGTAACATTTCACATAACAGCAGCATGAAAGTCTGTAGCCTACTTGTTCTGAAAGTCATGCCATTGTTGTCAAACAGCTATAGATTTCCAAAACTGAGTATGTAATCAAAGTTCTGAAGGCTGCACCCTTGTTAAACCTCCATACACTTCAAATACTAATCAGTAATTGTTGTTACTTCACACACATGCCATATTCATTTCTAGCAACATCACTGTATCACCATATTTGATGTTGCTTCATTTGCTCTACATTTTAGGTAGTTTATAATCTGCTTTTCTGCGGCTGTTGCATAACTCTCTCAGTCTTTGATTTTTCTCACTACACTAAATCACTTCACAACATTCCATTCAAATTCTTCCTAGGAAATAATCTCCACTAACAATGTTTTCTGCTTTCACATTCTCAGGTAGAGGGACTGACTGCTTCTTTCAGGACCACCTTTACCTCATCAAGGACTGTACTCGTGGTGCAAATATGAAAATTAAATCCAATTTCCTACTTCTGCTTCTTTCTATAATATTCAAATGTCTACCTCCTTCTACCCCCTTACACAGATATTTGGAGTATCCACCATTTTATTTTATAGTAATCTTAATTACTCAAGTTAAGGAACTACTAGATAAACTCGGCTGCAGCTACAATCCACACTTCAATATAACTCATCCTAGAATACTGAGAACAGGAAACCCAGCCCTGTGCAGACCAATTACTTTCATTTATACTCTGTCTTTAATTTCTAGCCTTATCAAAGATAGTTTCAAACATGTATTAATTAACCCTTTACCCAAGGTATACTTGACAGCCCCAGCACTTGATTATTGCCCCATAGCCAATCTTTGTCGACTTACTAATATCACTGAAAACTTATTTTAATCAGATCCTAGAATACATCTCCAAGTATGACATTCTTAAACACAAACTGCATGGCTTCTGACCAGTGGCAGCTGGTGACTTCAAATCAAAGGGGGGCTGCAGGAGACAGCTGAATGGGTGGGTTCAATGGGAAGGGGTGTGGCCAACTAGAAAGGGGGAGGGGCTATGCTCAAAACCACAAAAAACTAACTAAATACACTGCCGTGGGTGCCATACCTTCATTATGAGAGTCCAAGCAAGACAAAATGAAGTGTAGAAGAATAAAAATATTTCAATGCATTGGCTGCATGACAGCTTACTTAATATCTAGATGGAAACAAAAAGGTTGTGAGGCATGAAAAAATAAATTACTTTTTTAAATACATTAATGGAATGCCAGTCAAAATCAAGTATAAGAAAAACAAGCAGCACTCAACTCAAACCACTTCTTGCACTGCAGTTCTAATTATAATTTATATTCAGCTTTATTAAAGTACCAAGTATCATGCTGAAAGCAAAAATCTCTGATGCCCCCACTTGTAAAAATGTTTCTTATCCAAAAAAAGACCTGCTGCCTGACAACTATCTACTTGTTTCATGGGGAAAACATGATCAAAGTAAAAAATGAAAAGCAAACAAGAAATAAGCTCAAGATACATTGCTTAAAAGGATTACTGTACAGGTTATGGACCACACGAATGGCATTCTGTTTAGTTTATGGGTAAAGCCTGCAGAGATGACTGGAAGTCTCCAAGTGTAATGAGCTTCTTAAAATAATGTAATCCTGTCCTTTATTACAAATACTGTCATATGCATTTCAATACCCAAGGCTTATACATTATCTAGTTAAGTATTCTCTACATGGCAACAACAGAAAGGCTTTCAATGTTGGCAATTCTTTAACACTATGCTTATTAAAGCTTACTTGCATCTTACAATCTCATCCAAGCTTACCTGATGGTCATTAAAGTATTGCTACTTAAACACAGAGCAACAGGCACTTTGAGTAATAAGCATAAATCAACAGTACAAAAATTATGACAGAAACCAGACCATTCTGCAAAAATCAAGGACAGATGAAAAGCCACTCTAGTACTTGTGTCTACCTTGGATGGGGGGATACCCTGCACATTTACACTGCATAATTACTCCTTGCCTTGCTTCGACACATCCAGAGTCACTACATGGGGGAGTGGGGTGCAACAAGTATGTCACAATTTGAAATGTCTCTGGCTGACTGATGACCCTGACACATTTGTCATACCTCTCAACCTCAGAGCAAGAAATCTGGACAAAGCCATACAAAGAAGTGGGACAAAGGCCCAAAAACAAGGACAGTTTTTAAAAATATTGCTGTTATAAACTTAGAAAGATAATAGAATAGGTCTTGCATTAGTATGAATTTTCTGAATGGTATGAAATCTGAAATTCAAATGTATGTCATTATTTTCTAACTTCAGTCTTCAATGATTTGTCACTAATTTGCCAAAAAAACACAATTTTATGAAAAATGGACCAAAAATGTGATGTAAAAATATAAAATAGCCACACAATACAGCTGGGAACCTGTCAAAGAAGGGACACTTTAATATTAGTACTGCTAACTTGAGCAGCTGACAAAATAAAAGAATCTACATGCATTTCTGAAATAAAAGTAATCTATAACTATGATTACAGTTATTTCTTAATTGTAAACCCTCCATGTTTTCTTCCAAAAAAAATTGCTATTTTGCAGAGGGATTATTAGGGGAAGAGCAACATTATGAGCCAAAATCAGATTTGGCTGTGCCTAATTCTATAAAGCAATTTATTTGCATGTACCTCTCAACCTGTTAATGCAATAAATCTGGACAAGGCCAAATATATTGGGGGAACATATAAACAGTACTAAAAATTGCTCTTGTATAAACTGAGACAGTTGATAGAACAAGTCTTACTTTAGCATGCATTGGTTATGAAGTCTGAAACTCAGTGTGTCATTATTTAGTGACTTAATTCCTAAATGATTTGCCACAAACTTTATGAGGAACAAACCAAAAATAAGAAGCAAAAATCTACTCATTCTTTGAAAATCTGGACAGTCGGGAGGTATAGTTCAGCTGGGGCTGTCTAAGTTTGACGCCCTTCCCCCTCACAAAATCATGGTCGAATGGAGCCTCCTCCTGGAGCCATTCCAATAAACCATTACTTGGCTATTTCACTCCATTTACCATAAACACTAATGTGCATACTGATTTACTTCTATGATGATTTGGACTTCATTTGAAAGTTTTATTTTGCATTTTACAGCACAAACACTAAGACATCTGCTAAACAAACATAGCATTAAAACTTCTCTGCCCTTGAAACTCACATTCATTGAAACAGCATTGAAACCCACATTCAAAAAAAAATACATTTTACCAGTGGCAGATAAAGATTAATTCTGGGCTGTTTTCAAATCATAGGCCCCTTGCATATGAAACATACATGTGCTCTTTGATATATTGTTTTGAACATTTTTCCAGTAAACAATGAAATAAAATGCATGCACCAATAATGACAAAACTGCCCAATTCAGAACATTTCCATCATAAAAGTCTACTCAAACTTCTACAGTCCACCATTATCAGTAAATATGCACAATTCTACAGTCCACCATTATCAGTAAATATGCACAATCTCTGAAGTAAAAAAGTCATTTAAATAATTCCACATTAAATAAATCTGTAACTAATGAAGAGGTTGCTGCTAGCAAAAACCTTTATATTTCATGGTTTCATCGAAAAATAAAATGTCTGATGCCCCTGAGGAATAAATTGCCTATATTACATTAAAAATGATAAGCTAGTAATATTGCAATAAGAAATGGATGGCAAACAGATAACAGGCTGATAGTTAGTATGTTAACTTTTTCAGTACAGCAGCATTCACCCCTTGTGGGAGTAGAACCAACAACCTTCTGCATAAGAAGCAAATGCACAACCTGTTGTGCTATTAACATTGCAAGCTAACTTTCCATAAGCAGCACTAAACTTCTCTTCCCCTGCAGCTCTCAGCTCCTTGTAAAATCTACTCAATACTCAACTGCATCTCAACTTTGCAGCACAAGAAATCTGGAAAAAGCCAAATTTATTGGGGGGGGGGGGCTCAATGGCCAAAAACCAGGGACACATTAAACATTGCTTGTATAATCTTGGAAAGTTGTAGAAAATGCTGTGTTACCACCATACATTTTACTGCCAAGGTCCATGTGCAAAAGAGTCAGAGCAACATACCACTATGCCAAATCACCTGCTTTGTGAAAGAAAAATGTTGTGCTACCACCATACATTTTACTGCCAAGTCAGAGCAACATACCACTACGCCATATCAGCTGCTTTGTGAAAGAGAGGAAGACTGAAACTTAAATGGCTATCATTTAATGAATTCAGTTCTCACCATAGCTGTCAACCTCTTAGCACAAAACACCTGGACAAACCCAGTAATGAGGGAATACAGCCCTCAGACATATTCAGTGAATTCAGTTCTTGCCATAGTTATCAACCTTAGCACAAAAAACCTTGACAAAGCCAATAAGGGGGTAATACAGTCCCAAAAATAAAGACAAATTTCAAATATTCATCTTATAAACTTAGAAAATTGCTAGAATAAAAGGTTGTGTTACTATGTATTTTCTGAAGAATATGAAGTCTGAAATTCAAATGCCTGTCAATTTTATTTAACATTTGTTAATCAGGGCAATCTGACTTGGAACAAAACAACAATTTTCAGCTGAGGCCCAGGAAGAAATAATGCAGATATGCCTTTATAACATGGGAGGACACAAAAGCAAACCCACACAAACACAGGGAGAAGATGCAGACCCCACACAGAAGGCACCCCAGCCAAGAATCAAACCCGAGAACCTGCAGCCATAAAGCAACAATACTACCACTGCACCATCAAATATCAAGCATTATAGCATTTAGAAACCACAGATACTATGAGGAACAGATCAGATCAAATATGAGGCAAAAATCTGCAATGTTTTTTTACAAATGGTGGTGGGTAGGGAATTCAGGTCCTTAGCACCTGCATACAAGGTACAGGGTTCAAGCCTGAGTATCTCTACCCAACACCATTTGTTCTCTAGCCACCAGTATATAGTAACTGGGGCATTTTACACACACACAGCTCCATCCACCCAATGATGCTCTAAATAAATACATGCACACCTGAAATACCTATTCCCTACACAAATGTTATGAGGAACGTATAAAAATATGATGCAAAACCAGAGACAGTCTGCAAATGTATGTACAGCTCAACACACACGATCTGACCATCATACATCTGAATCTCTTTGCATTAAAAATCATAGCACTGACCTTTAAGAATTATTATAGGCTATCATAAAGAGTAGTACTTTCTTAGTTTTCACAATTCAAGTTCTTCCTGTACAGGATCCTATATAGAAAGTGATGGGGAATCTGTGTATAGGCTAGATTTATTTATTTAATAGGGTATATCCTCATAATCAGGTCTAACTTTAGAAGAAAATCAGTGAATCTAGCAAGAGCAAGCCTCAATATGAGGGCCAAAATCATAGCACTATGCCTAGATCTAAGCACTTGAGAGGTATGTTGACCACCAATCAACAATTACATCAAGAGGTGCAGCCAGCTAGTTTTGTGCCTGGTACCATCCTCTTATCTGGTAACCCTTAACTATCTCAACCAAAAAAAAAAAAAGATATCTTCTCCTTTTAAACTGCTTCAGTTTATGCATGCACAGAGTGCGACAGTCTTTCAATTAGGACTGCAAATGCTGTATCAGTATTTGATTCCGGTAATGCACTGAAGACTGATTAGGATCTGCTGATCGTGCCCTCTAACACTTTGTGCCTGGAGTGGCTCCCCCTTTACCCCACCTTAGCTACACCTCTGATTACAGCTGTCTAAATGACAAAAACTGTACACTTCAGAAGTTTTACTCCATTCAAATGAATGCATAAATACATAAACAACAGAAATGTATCTTCTCAGCTATACCTCATATCAATTATTTTAAGAACTACTTGGAATATTATGTTTTACTGAATGCTAAGATTTTTCTGGTAGAGTTTCAAAATAAAGTATGGGCAACCAATTTAAGCATTACATTCAGTAGGTGTTACAGACATTAAAGTACAAAATTATGGTGAGAGGGTGCATGCACAGTGTGTTCAGGAGTTCCACTGAGTTAAAAATGTTAAAAAACATGAAAAAGGCTAGTTTTGGTGGTGTTTACATTATGTTAAGAGAAAAAAGCAAGTACTGTGGAGATTATATGGCAACCACAGCAGTGGCTGGTGATGGGTGGTTAAATATCCAGTATTTGTAGAGCTTGAGTATTTCAATGAATTTAGAGCACTGAATGCAATTAATTGAAGCAAAGAGGGAGTATATATAAAGAAAGAAAAAATAAATTAAAGCTGTCCTTTCCTATGATGTTAAAAAGGGTACTAGAATGGCAAAATGATGACTTTGATAATCCAGATAAGGCTATCCAGCAAACTGAGAAATCAAATCTGGGACAATAAAAAATAAAATGTATAAACATACCACCAAGAAGAGAACTCTCTGTACTGTACTCTGTTCTTCTTCTTCCTTCTTCTAATAACTTATTGTTCTACTTTCTTTCTTCACTTTTCTTCTTCAGCAATCACTCAGCACACAGCTGTCAAAAATGAATATAGTTTAGGCCGCCCAAAAAAAAAATATATAAAAATAGGTAAATCCTCCTTATACTTTTTGAGTTTGACCTTCCGACTCAGTCACGATCACGAATCACAACTGAAACTGCTTGATTCTCGCTCTTTTCCCAGCACATAAAGCCCGGGAAGAGAGCGACAACCAATCAGCAGCATTTAGCCCAAGCACGTCATGTACGTGCCTGCGGACGTCGCAGTCTGAACCCCTTCCAATTCTATGCGGTTTGGAACCGCATAGACTGCTGGGCATCACACTGATGCCCTAATTAGTTCACCGGGCTGCAACAAAAACAAAAAAAAAAGTCTTTATTTAAAACCGCAGCAACCCGGACTCGGATACAAAGTAAACAAAAAAAAAATACTGCCACTACTTCTACACAACAAAACACAAGGCACTTTTTCTTTTTTTTTTGCTGAGGGGACTGCAGTCCGGCAGTCCGATGCCATGAGCCGCCCCTGCTTCTGACTACAATTCAGTACCCAAACTGCTCTGTATTCCCTCACTAATCTCATGTACAACCATATGGATCAGGCCTTCTCACAGCTGACATATTTCTAGACTTTAAATGAGCCTTTGAAACAGTGGATTACTTGTTCTAAATAAATTGGCTGTCCCTGGCTTCTCACTAGAGATCACTTTTTCGTTAAAGAATTGTCTCACTTGGTGCACATTTAGAGTGCTGGTTCCTAATGGAGTGTCCTCAACTGGAAAAACACACTCAGGTATCCCTCAGGGGTCAATCAAATGACCATTGCTTTTCTGTCTCTTCATAAATGATATATACCCTGGGATCTGCCCAGCCTATGCTTTATGCCAATGATAATGCAATTACTGAATTCTTTAAAAATGGAATGACACTTGCTGAATACCTACAGTATGACTTTGCTACCGTTTGGAATTGGTTTAATTCAAATGGCCACATGGTAAACACATCCAAAACCAATCTCATGCTATTTTATACCCCTCAATTCCACAGAAATACTAACGTGGTAATCACTGACCCCATTGGTATTGCCCTACCTGTCACATCATCTCAGAAGTACCTTAGACCTATCCTTGACCCTCACTTATCTTTCACTACCCACAAATAAACAATCATGAACAAAGGTCCTAGGTAAGCTTAAAGGCTCATTATAATCTTCAGTTTATTAACACTAGGAGCTACTAAAGCAATAGGGATTCTGACAACCGGACTGGAATATGCACTCCCTTTTATTACCCTTTACTCATTTTATAGTATCAACATTTTACAGACCACAGAAAACAAGATTCTTAGATTTATTCATCTGGTTGCTTCAATAAACATCACTATCACACTATTAATACTTGCAAATGGCTTCCTATTTAGGCTAAAGCATTCCCACTGTTAAATTCACCAACCTGCAAACCACTTAACAATTGCTATTTCCCTCCCATGTCACTACTCTTTCAAAGGTATAACACGTATTCTGTAAGGAATACAGTTGATCTACAGCTTGCTATACACCCCCCCACCACCATTGCACTGACTACTATAGAAAGAGTCTTTGCCAAAATGTAATCCACTCCCTGGAATGACATTCCAGAGGAAATAAAAAACTCCACCAACCCTTTATCCTTTAAAAAGCTCAGAAATCCCATCTGACAAGCTCTTATAAATACACCTGTTTTAAAGACAATGGCTAGTATTACTTTTCTGAATACACCACCCTATACTAACCCTGTCTTACTCCACTAAATTGGTCGGTGCCATGTAAATACATCTGTGTCTTGTTATGCTTATACTATATTTACAACATAAATATGTACAGAGTAGTAATAACTTTACTGCTAAATTCTACAAGTAACAATTTTAACAATATTGCTTTTGTTATTGATTGTGCAAAGACACATCTGAAAGTATATTCTATACTGTTATAATGTCTGTTAGTTATGTATACTGTATCTATATTTTGTTGCTACCTTTAGCCCAGGTCATGGAAAAGGCAAAGGTAGGTTGCAGTGGGCTGCTTAATTTGGATTTAATTCACCTGGTTAACAAACTGAAACAGATAAATTAAAAATAAATAAATAAATAAAATGCATTTGCTTCTAAAGATGACTCATTGTTCTCCCACTGTTTTCTCCTCTGAGAACCTTAGCTCAGATGTCTCCCTTTATATAATTGTATACCTGGTATTTAGCGTTTGAAGCTAAGCCATCTAAAACACCTTAGCTATTTAGTAACATACTATATATACTTTGTCTACCAAGTTTCTCCTGTTGGATATAGTTTACACAAAGGATGAGGGAGAAAACTTCTAGAAGGAACATTACATCATTTGAAGAATCTTACATCATCACCTAGTTATAAATTTCCCCATTCACTGCGCACCCGCACACACACACACACACACACACACACACACAGACACACACACACACACACACACACACACACACACACACACACACACACACACACACACACACCATAAATAAATGTTTTGTTTTCATGTATTGATTTTTTTTGGTGCTCTGAATTAGATAATTTACTCAGCTAACAAATTTATGAATAAATTAGATAAACAACATGCTTAGATTTTTTTTCAGTCATATCTTGCACTCAAGACACCATTTGTAGTCCATTGACATAAGGTGAAATGAATGATCACCTTTCTCATTTGTCAAGCTGGGATGATGGATTAGATAGAGCTGTAGCTTTCACTGGAACTTTTCTGCTAGTATGCTGAGCCTTTTTTATCAAGTCATACACCAGTTTAAGGTATAGAAGGAAGATGTCCCAGAGGACACAGTGTGAAGAACTGAAAATTAAGCAAGAAAATGAAGAAAAGAAAAAAAAGCAAGCACTTGTCAAGTAGCTTTTATTTGTTGCCAAAATCTATGGGCTAGATTCAGGAATGCCTGCACTTCTCGTTAAGTGTGAGTACGCATTGCACAGCAGCAAGCGAACTGTATATGCCATGGGCACCTTCAAAATAAGGATAAGTGGCAGACTATGTTAATGCAGGCATAAGTAGGTGAAATATATATTAATAATGCAATTCAGTATGGTGGGATGATTCAGGAATGTATAAAACGCGTGTACACACCACACTCACTCTTGAACTTAATTCCAATACTCTTTGGAATACAGCCATGAACACACAAACTTAGAAGAAAATGTTAGGGGTTGCTGCTGATGTTATTATCTTGCATATTCAACAGGCTCTAATACAAGGTGCTGCTGCCAGACCTCAACCTAAAAGAAAAAGGGTCTTCAGACCCCATTTAACTTATCATGGACTTCACGACAGAGAAATTGTAGAGCACTACAGGGTGGACAGGGATACCTTGGAGGAAATATGCAACCTTTCCCACCCTCACTTGAGGCCCTGGGCAAATCTTAGATAACCCATCCCAGTGGAAACCAATGCATGTGTAACATTATATGTACTAGCTGCAGGCACTTTTCAGAGACCCACAGGGGAAAAATTAGGAGTGCCACAGGCATCAGCCACCAGAATATTACATACATTTTTAAAAGCAATGCTAAAACATGCAGAGGATCATAACTGGTTTCCACTTACGCCAGAAGACAGAGCTATAACCATGCAAAACTTTTGTTTCATAGCACACTTCTCTGAGGTTCTAGGGGCCATAGACTGCACACACATCAAAATAAAAACACTACCTGGTGAACAGAGAAGGAAGTACATCAACAGGAAAAGACATCATTATATCAACTGCCAGATGGTCTGTAATGCCCAAGGATTCATATACAATGTATATGCAAGTAACCCTGCCTGGCAGTTTCATGACTCACACATGTGACACACCTGTGACCTGTGTGTAAGTTTTGCTAGGGGGTTCTTTCTGCAAAGGCATCTAGTAGGGGATGCAGGTTAGGTACTGGGGCCCTGGCACATGGCACCCATTAGAACCCCACATAACCCCACTGAACAAGTATACAACAATGGCTGTGCTCATATCTGGAATATTGTTAAGTGTGTATTTGGCTTGCTGAAATGAAGGTTCTGATGTCTAGATACATCTGGTGGTGCCCTGCCTTATGATCCAGCCACCTCGGACAAATTCATCACAGTCTGTGCCATGTTGCACAGTATAATTGTCAGGAAACAGCTGCAACAGGGCCAAGAACCATAATTCCCTGCACTACAGGCATAGTGAGCACACACAAGTGATCAGTCTGAGGAAGAACCAACAGCTGTAGATGATCCTGGCCGATGTAGGCATGCACGATATGGCATGGCCCTGGCTAAGAGGCAGAGCATAGCACACACACACACACACACACACACACACACACACTCAAAATATAAGTGAAAATCTAAGAAGCTAAGTACATACAAACAGTAATAGTGGTGCATGCAAAATTAGCAACCCTTATTCTCCCATGTGGTGATTATATTCTGTGAGCATCAGGCATACACAACAGGTTTAAACACAGTTGTTGGTCTAAAATGTATTTTTCAGATCGCTACTAGTTATATAAAAATGTGTTCACATCCTCAAAGAAGTGTTGCTATAATGATATAATATTAGCTGAGGATACCTCACCTAAAAACAGCTATACTTTTTATACAAGTGAAGAAATGTCAGGTATGACACAATGTTATTTGAAATATAAGCTATCACAAGTGTTTAAAAATATATTTGTAACATATACCTTGACAGGATTTTTATGAAAGTACAAATGAAAATAATGCATTTGGAGCCATCAAACAACAGTATCTCAGGAGATGGGGAATTCAAAACAGGCTCCCCTACTATGCTACAAGTGCCTTAGCACCAGGTTGGGCTTTTATAGTGCAAGTTAACCCCTCTGCACACTGGGAATATGTAAATCAGGTGTCATCTTTTTGTCATTCATGAATCTCACAATCTGCATGAAGTGCTGGACAAATAAATGTGGTGTGAGGACCTATATGATGCCACGGCATATGCCCTAGTACTATAATAATGAGTACTGAGAAGTTGTGCTTGTTAAGGGCTTACAAAGCATGATTCATTAGCAGTAGTGCATGAATAATGAATTGTTTAACACTGTTGCCACTTTGATGTATACTTAACAGAGGGTGTGTCACTGAGAATGTTTGTTCTTCTTTCGGCTTTTCCCAGTTAAGGGTCGCCACAGCAGAACTCCGGTCCGCTAATGATTGGCAGCAGATTTTTATGGTGCCAAGGTGCCAGCCCAACCTTCAATGAAGGCATGCCCATTCACGCATGTCTTTCGAACACCACTCGACCACGGGGAGTACATGCAGACTCCACACAGAATGCGCTCCAGCCGAGAATCGAATGGGAGAACCTCTTGCTGTGAGGCGACAATGCTACCGCTGCACCACCGCGGCTTAGGCTGTTCAATTCGTAATAAAACATCTGTGACAATACTTAATCTGACTACATCAGTAAAAGTATAAGCAGAATGGATTTGAATCTGACATTACCTTTGTTTTTTCTCCAAGCTCATTGCATTTACAACTTGTGTCACAGAGATAGGTAATTTACAGGTGCATTTTCTTCACTCAGTACTGTCCAGAGTGTTGATGGAAGAGCATTGGTACCAGTGTCATTTGTGCTACTGACAACAACCTAAATCAAAATTTGAGTTTTTGCCTTGGAAAGTGAAGCATTGTTCACTGTTAGTGACCACAATGGTTAATGTCAAGCTTTGCGCAAACAATGTAGATAAATAAAACAGAAAATGTTTTTGTCTGTGTCATGACTTCACTACTCTATGGTCCTATGCCATGAAAATGTGAACATTAAGGATCCCTATTTTCACACAGACATCACTGTCACTTGAACCTTGATACAATGGCATTAACATAAAACATTAAAAAAATGTAACTGAGTCATTCACAATTTTTCCTCCATCAATTTTTGTGTTTTGATTTGTGCAAATACAGTTAGCAAGGCTGTGTGTCAACACAGGCTGTTACAAACAAGATCTGAATAAGGCGCCAATTCAGACATAAAGTTCTAGGTGTCCTTCAGTAGACATGGCTGATGAAGGTGAGGATGGTGCTCCATTAGAGCCCAAAGGTTATGTGAATAGAAGTCCAGGATCTTTCTTGCCCTCCTTTCCAAGTGCTGCAGCCATAAGCTTTCACAGGAGGACTATACCGGGTCTCAATACAAGACTGAGGTTTGGAATGTCTTGGCCAAGGCTATCTCCAGTGCAACTGGCATTCCATTCACTGGGAAACAGTGTTATCACCATTACAGTGACATGAAAAGGTGAAAGCAAGACCTCCTGAGCTGATGGAAATCTGAATTTAGGGCTGCAAACACCTCTGATTTGTGTAAGTATAGTGATCCATCACCAGTCAGTAACATAGCATGGATTTGCCGGCCAATATAGTTATTCATCATGCTTCAGTTTCTTTTTTTTTTTGTTTGGCTGTTTTCTGTTCTGTACAGCTTTTGAAATTTCAGTTCACCCAGAATAGAAAGGTGCATCAGGGGAAAGAATGGCTTGCCTAAGAGAGGCACAGGATAAGTATGCATAAGGTATGAATGCAAGTCAGATCATACTTTTCAGGGCATCAGTCCATATCATCTTGAGTAGGTATACCTAACCTTTATGTCAAGCATACATGCCTGCTCCATTAGCTCTTGATTATTGCATTAAGGAACCACTACACACAATTAAGGACTGATAAGTTATCTGAGCAGTATGTAATTACTTGTGACCAACACATTGCTGATATTTCTACTTGTCAAGATACATGCCTCTTCAACCAAACCTGTGATCCTATGATGCACAATAGCTTCTTTGCAACACACTGATGTGGTAATCTACACAAATGTGCAACTGCAGGTAGCAGTCCGTTAAGTAGGTCTCTTCCTTCTCACATTTCCTCCCTGTTAATATCAGAGTACTACAGTGTTTCATTCTTGGACCACTACTATTCAACATCTTTGACTGTCTCCATACATCCTGCTCTCTGTCCTTACTTATACAATATGTCGATGACTCCACTATCATCTGCTTATTTGGTAATCCTTCACACCTTCACTGTATCGCCTAAAACTCCTTTAACTCCATCAAAAAGTGGCTAATTGATAATTGACTTGTACTCAATCCCCAAAAAAATAAATTTCTCCTATTTCTCCCAAAATCTCACTCTCATCTTAAATCTTCCTTCATTATCACATCCCTTGACAACACCATAATAAATGTAGAAACACACACCAAGCTCCTGGCCGTCATCATTGATGATCAACTAAAATTCTATCTACATGTTCAAAATTGTATAAATAAAATCACAAAAAACTTGGCTTGCTCCATAGAACAAAACAATTCCTCACCAGTGATACTAGACTCTCTCTTGCCTATGTCTATCTTCTTCCCACTCTACTGTATGCCTGTCCTATCTTTAGCAACCTAGAATCTTCCCTAAAGTCTAAACCTGAACTCTGCTATAATAAAGTCACTAGGATGGCCACAGAGCAACCCTACAATTCACACCACTGCCTCTCTCTAAAATCCCTAAATTGGCTTGATCTCCCTCATCAGCTCCTCCTAGAAAAATTGCTTCTTACTCCCTCCATTACTAACAAACCTACTTCCTGCCCTGCCATCTTATCCTTCATCACCTACTACACTCCCAGTAGCTCTCTCTGGAGTTCTGACCAACTTCTGTTGGAAATCTGCAAGCCCAAAAGAACAATAGGCCAAAACCTGTACAGCTACTCAGTACCTGTGGCCTGGAACAAACTACTTCTAACCATCAGAACTATATCAAATATTCTCAACTTCAAAAAACCATTAAGAGAAACACTACTGAACTCATGGCTCTGCTCCTGCCTAAACCCAGCCTAACTCTCTCTACCCCTCCTCCTCACCCCTCTCTTTCACTGTTTCCCTCACTCCTCACCTTCTGTTTTCTCCCTCCCACACCCCCATCTCTAACTACCTTACACCCCACCTTACTCCTTCACTAATCCTACTTCACTTCACCTGCCTGTCACTTTCACTCCTTCCTATAATATTAGCAGGATATTAGTGTGACATTATAAAATTCTACTGTCTGTACTGCTATACATGCTCATTCCTGTTTTCACCTTCCCTAGTTCCACAGGATAATATCAACCTACTGTTTTAAGTCCTTCTTGTTCCTCATTTGTACCATCTTTTACAATGCATTGTTCTGTAATATTTTTTCTGTATTTAGTGTTTTCTGTAGGGAGTTTCTCTCCCCGGGCCTTTGTTGAAAAAAGGGCACCTGCCCAGTCGGATATACCCTGGTTAACAAATGTAAAAATAAATAAATAAATGAAGTAAAAATGATCACACATTTAAAGTCAGACATCTGTGGTGCTTGCGGTTGATACAGTGGACTTGTGTTATTATACAGTTAGGTGCTTGAACACAGCAGTTACTGACTATTGTGAGCGTGTATGTTTGTGTTTGTGTGTACATCTGTAGTGCTAAGTAGAACTGTATTCACTCACACATGTGATGTGCTCACTTCCAAAGAGGACTCCCCATTACATTATTCCACTTTTATCACAAGCATTCTCTGTCCGCAACCCACTGATGAGGTCATCCTTTCAAAAGTGCACTCTATCACTGCTGGAGTCAGACCTCTTCTGTGGTGTTTGATGTTCTGTTGATTGCATAACTAGATAGGTAGGTAGTTTAAATCCAACAGTGTTTAAATCCAGCTTCTGTGTGCATGAGTGTATTTATGTGCGTGTGTGTCTGTGTGTGTGTGTGTGTGTGTGTGTGTGTGTGTGTGTGTGTGTGTGTGTGTGTGTGTGTGTGTGTGTGTGTGTGTGTGTGTGTGTGTGTGTGTGTGTGTGTGTATGTGTGTGACTAGTGTCAGATAAATAAACATATCTGGTGTGTACACTTTCATTTAGGACAAATATTCAAACTGAGAGAGGGCCCTCCCCTCAAATCCTTCCACTTTTATCACAAACATCTTCTATGCAACCACTGATGAGGTCATCTTTTCAGAAGTGCACTGTCTTGCTGTTGGAATCAGACTTCTCCTGTCCCACTTGTGATTGATAATGGGGTAACTTGATTGTGCATTTAGGTAGTTTGAATCCAGCATGGCTTAAATACTATCAGTGTGTATGTGCCTGTACTGTCATGTACAGTTGGCTCCATCAAATCATCTATTGTGTACAGATGTTCTTCATGTTTCACTGTTGCAGTCATTACATTTGTGTAATCTGCTGGCAGGTTGCCCTCAGTCGGCCTGATTAACAAAGTCTTGGGTCCTGCGTCGGTTGCTGTCCCTTCTTCCATGACGTCAGGTCGTCAGGGGTATAAAACATGCAGCCTTCGCCATTTTCATCAGTCTTTCTTGCCGCGCAGTGCCTGAAGCAGAAGCAGTTCGCAAGTGCCGGTTGGCCGACTCTTGAAATTTTTGTTTTCGAGTTTCAGAACCGGTCTTCAACTTAAAGCTAAGTACCCCGTTGGGGAAACTTTTTCTTGTGCCTTACCGATGTCAGTAAAAGTTAATAATTGTATTACTTGTGGGAAGCAAATACCTCATAAGGATTTTCATTTGTACTGTATTCCTTGCCTAGGCCCTGACCACAATGTACCTTGCTGTCAGTTTTGTGCTAAATTTAATCAACGCGCTATTAAGCGTCGGTATATTTTTGCATCTAAATATTTTGGCTCAAGATTTAACTATCCAGAAATGTCGTCGGTTAGCAATCCGACTACCGGAATACATAAAAAAATGCAAAGAAAAAGACAGAGACAGACCGTTGAGGTCCAAAACTGATGATGAAAGCTTCTTCTAAGCCAGTCGTCGGTTCGCCGGTACTCAGTGAGGCACTTTCGCAGCCCCTGATACCCGCTACTTTTGATTCGCAGGCCTCTACTGAGACCCATTCAGAGTCTGGTATGTCGTGAGACACTTTAAGTGCTGAACCCGCGGATGTCTCTACCTTAGATGGGTCCAGAGCCGCTGAGCAGGCACCGGCTTCTGAGGGTGTTTTCAGGCCTAAAGATTTGTATATTAAACCGATGCCATCTTCAAAACCTAGGCCAAAATCAACTTCTATGCCTAAAAAACAAATGATCAAAATGGCTGAGGATTTAATTACCTTGATCAGGGGTTCCCAACCCCCTCCTGCTAAGAGGCCTAGGCAAGGCACTGATTATGAATCTTCAGATCAGGTTTCCATTTATTCTGATTCCTCTTCTGATCAGGAATTATCTATTCCACCAGATGAGAACTCTGATGCAGAAGAATACATCCCTTCTGCTTCTCCCCCTGAGGATTTTTCTTTTGGAGAAACCTTGCATACCTTAAGTGAACATTTTCATTGGGAGAGTCAGGATTTTTCAAAACCTAAAAAGAGGCTTAGGGATTTCCTTCTTCTTCCTCAGCATCGGCCTTTGGCTATACCTCCTGTTCTAGACATTGTTGATGATGTTTTCTCTGAATCCAGCATGGCTCCTGATTCCCTGCCTCTGGCTCCTAGTAAGCCAGACAAATATTACAGGGCTCCTGACTCCCACAAATTCCTTTTTAAAAACCCTACTGCTGACCCTGAAACCATTTCTCAGGGTCCCAAGGGTGTTAAGGCTTCTACTGCTAAAAATCCTATCCCTTCTGATAGAGACTCCAGGGCACTGGATAGATGGGGTAAGAAGGTTTACACATCTGCAACCTTGGCAATCAAGGCTTTAAACTGTCAATTTCATATGCTTAAATATCAGCAGCATGTCATGGGCTTACTTAAACAGAAAATGATGTTGATTTCTGACTGTGTGGAAAATAAAGAGTTACAGGATTTACTGCATTCAGCTGAACAAGTTGGAAAGCATACTTTGCAATATGGTTTTGATTCCTTGGAGGCCTCTTGCAGGGCCGCTGTAACTGGATCTGTAATAAGAAGGCATGCTTGACTCAAGGAGCAAAATCTGCCTGATCATGTTAAAGCAAAATTGTTGGATGCTCCTTTACAACAGGACAGTCTATTTGGTAATAAGGCAGAAGAAGTTTTGAAAAAGATAGAAGACAAAGCTAAATCTATGCAAACTGTAAAATATTTCTTACAAGTGCGGCCACCCAGGTTCAGTAGGCACTGGTCTACTAAGAATTGGTCCTTTCCAGTACCCACCATAGCCACTCAGGTCAAATCCAGACACTCCAAAGGCTCCAGGTTTCAGTCACAAGGAACTTACAGAACAAAGCAATGGGGTGCCTCCACCTCCAAATCTGGAAGTAGCAAGGCACCTCCCTATGGTAAACAGTCTCAATGACTTTCCTCTGCCATCTCCAAGCACTTATCTTTTGGCAGCCCCTTTGGGGGGAAAATAGCACTTCATGCACAAAATTGGCATCTAATTACCCAGAACAAGTGGGTTTTAAATATAGTTTCCCAGGGATACAGATTTTATTTCCTCATGTTGCCAATCCCAAACAGATGGCCAGATCTGCCTCCAAATCAGTGGGCAGAGGCCCAGAAACAAGTTATGTCCCTCATGAATATGGGGGCTATTCAACCAGTACCAGAAAAGGAAAAGGGACAAGGTTTTTATTCAAGACTTTTCCTGGTACCCAGAAAAGACAAATCATGGTGTCCAATTCTGGACTTATCCATTCTAAATACATTCTTGGACATTCCAAAATTCAAGATGCTAACTCTACAACAGTTACTGCCTATGCTAGGCAAGAATGCCTGGTTGGAAACTTTAGACTTAAAAGAGTCATACCTGCATATCCCAATCAGGGAATCTTGCAGAGGATACCTCCGCTTCAAAGCAGGCTATTTGCATTACCAGTTCTCTGTACTGCCCTTTGGCTTAGCTACTGCACCCAGGGTCTTCACAAAGTGCCTGGCACCAGTAATTGCATTTTGCAAACAAAGAAACATTCAACTTTATCCTTATCTGGATGATTGTCTAATTCAGGCAGAAAACAAGTACACCCTTCTACAGCATCTGGCGTTTGTAAAAAGGCTTCTAACTTGCCTAGGGTGCACCATAAATGAAAAGAAATCACAACTGGTACCCTCTCAAATAATTACATTCCTGGGTGCAAGCTTGAATACAACTGCCTAGATGACTTACCTCACTCCAGAAAACCAAATCCAATTGATGACTTACTTCAAACAAGTGGCCACAAAAACCCAGTTATCTGCAAGACAAACTCTGCAGGCCTTGTGGTTCATGACTTCCTGCATTCTACTAATTCCATATGCAAGACTGCATATGAGGAAACTTCAATGGTACCTAAAAAGCTTATGGAGTCAACACTGTCACAGCCTGGAAACAATGATTCCTTTCATTCCTTGCCTGCAGCAAGAGTTCCTATGGTGGGCAGAGGCCTGTCACCAAAACAAGGGACTGTCATTCATTCCACCCCCTGCCACCCAAACCCTGACTACAGACGCATCAGATTATGCTTGGGGGGCGCATCTGGCAGGGAGATGCATTCAGGGCGAATGGAGCCCAAATCAAATGCACCTGCATATCAACCAGAAAGAGATGCTAGCTGTACAGAATGCTCTGACAGCCTTCAAGGGCTTTCTTCATCCAGGACAACTACTGATAAAGACAGACAACACCACAGTCATGTGGTACATAAACAAGCAGGGGGGGGTACCCATTCCTATCCCCTTTGCAGACTAGCCATGGCTTTGTGGAACAAATACATCTACAAGCTCAATTCCTGCCAGGAAAGCAAAATACTCTTGCAGACGACCTAAGCAGAAACCTTATGGACCCACATGAATGGAAACTGGATCCACAAATCTTCAGCATGTTGACACGCAAATGGGGGAGCCCAGACATAGATCTTTTTGCCTCACCCCAGAATTATCAGTTGGACAAATTCTGCACAAGAATCTATCTTGGAAAGTGGATGCTCTATCCTTCAGCTGGAAAAACCTATCAGTCTATGCCTTTCCACCTCTGCCTTTGCTCTCCAAGGTATTACTAAAAGTCAGACAGGAAAAACCAAAAATGATTCTGATTGCTCCAGACTGGCCTCGCCAACACTGGTGCCCACTCCTATGCAATATGTCACACCTTCCTCCGTGGTACCTGCCTCAGACACCTTATCTACTGTCTCAGCAGAACTATCAAATTCTGCACACTCAGCTCCAAACTCTGAAACTTGCAGCATGGCTAATCAACTAATTTCACCAGTTACATCTCTCAGCAAACCTGTGATGGATGTCATTTTGGAGGCTAGAAGGCCTAGTACTAGAAAATCTTATGCTGATAAATGGAAAAGATTCAGTGCCTGGAACCAGGCACAAGGAATAAGCACAGCAATGCCCAATATTCCTCAGATTCTGCAATATTTAACTGAGATGCTTCACAAGGGCCTATCTTTCTCTTCCATAAAAATCCATGCCTCTGCCATTTCAGCTCATTACAACACAGAGCCTCCCCTCTTTTCTCATCCCCTGCTAAAGCAGTATCTCAGAGGGGCCAAAAATTTAAGACATCCCAGGAGAGCACCAACTCCTGCATGGGACCTCAATTTTGTGTTGTAAAAGCTCACCCTACCTCCTTTTGAGCCAGCTGCTACTGCAGACATAAAATTTCTCTCTTGGAAGACAGCTTTTCTTTTTGCAGTCACTTCAGCTAGAAGGATTACAGAACTACAGGCTGTCATGGCAGTGGAGCCTTTTATTATTTTCTACCCGGACAGGGTGGCCCTCAGGACCAATCCATCCTTTATGCCTAAAGTGGTATCTAGTGTGGCTGTTAATCAGACCATTCATCTGCCAACTTTTTTCCCAAATCCACAGAACAAGGGGGAGCAGATTCTGCATTCATTGGATGTACACAGGCAACTAAGATTCTACTTAAACCAGACAAAATCTCTAAGAAAATCTGAGCAACTACTGGTGGCATTTGCTGCAGGGGCAGAGGGAAAGGCTATTTCAAAGCAGACTACTTCATAATGGATAAGCCATTGTATTCGTTTCTGCTACATGCATCATGGTAAACCTGTCCCCAAGGGGATCAGATCCCATTCCACCAGGGCTGCATCTACTTCTGCAGCCTTTCTCAGAGGGGTTCCTACCAGAGACATTCTAGAAGCAGCTACCTGGAGCTCAGTTCATACATTCACCAAACATTACCATTTACCTCTCTTCACTAAATCCAGAGCAGGCTTTGCCACTGCTGTCCAGCAGGGCCTTATAGCTGCTCCTAATGCTGTATAATTCCATCCTCCCAACCATAGCTTTGGGATTCTACCCAAATGTAATGACTGCAACAGTGAAACACAAAGAACATAGTACAGTTGTGTGCACTTACCATAAATGTAGATGTTCGAGTGTATTCACTGTTGCAGTCCTGGTTATCCACCTGCCAGCCCCCTACTTTTCTCTTTTTATACCTTTTCTTTCTTTTGCTATGCTCAAAAGCCTTTTTGTTGTATTTGCTTTTATTTGGAGGTATATTTTTTGTGTTCTAAATTACATGTATATATATATATATATATATATATATATATATATATATTGCTCCCCATTTGGGGGACACCTGACATCTGGGGCAAGAAAAACTGATGAAAATGGCATTGGCTACATGTTTTATACCCCTGATGACCTGACGTCATGGAAGAAGGGATAGCAACTGACGCAGGACCATCATTTTTTTCCACTTTTTATCACAACCATTTGTTCTGCTACACACTGATGAGGTCATCCTTTCAAATGTGCTTTATCTCACACTTACAGTGAGACTTCTTCTGTGGCACTTCTTGATATTGTGTTCTTTATGTTGTGTAACTAGACTAGTGGTTCAAATCCGGCAATGTTTAAATACTATGAGTGTGTTTCTGTAGTGTCATGTTGAATTAGCTCCATGAAAAGCTCCGTTGTGTACATTTTCATTTAGAATACATGTTTACACTGGAAGAGGGCTCTCCCATAAATTTCTTACACAGGCAAAACATATTTTGTGCAACACACTGATAAGGTAATGGTTTCAAAAGTGCACTACTTTAGTGTTGTAATCAGACTCTGCCTGCATTGCTTGCTGTTGATGCTGTATTCTCTAGATTATATAAGAAGGTGGTTTACATCTAACAGTGAGCTACCATTGTATGTGTCTCTCAAGTGCTGTCCCACCCCTTTTAGTATACACATTACCATATGAAAACAATGGTGATGTCATCCATTCAAATATGCACTGTCACTGTTGTAAACAAGCATCTTGTGTGGCATTTACAATTAATGCAATGTTCTCCAGCTTATAACCTTAGTGAGGTATTCTGTTCAAACCCAGATATTATGCCATGTACTTAGTAGTATCAGTGTATGTGTGTGTGTGTGTGTGTGTGTGTGTGTGTGTGTGTGTGTGTGTGTGTGTGTGTGTGTGTGTGTGTGTGTGTGTGTGTGTGTATGTGTGTGTGTATGTGACTGTACAAGTATGTAAGAATTATGTCACCTGCAAATCTGATACATACTTGTATAGCTGGAGAGGTGTCTTTTATGACTTTCTCTCCATTTTAGCACAGACACCTGCTTTGTTAAATACTGATGAGGCCATTTGTTGAAATGTGTTTTACCTCAGTCGGTACTAAGCCCTCTCCTGTGGCATAAGGACATGATGCAATGTTTTGTAGCTTGTTGGCTTACTAAGCCATGATTTAGAATCTAGGATTATCTACATATTGTGCATGATTGTACTTCTACAGTCACATGGACGACAGCATTATGCAACGCGTAATTTTGGGTATACCTACCATCATACAATATTTTGTCACAAAGAGACAAACAGTAACACTTAATCAATTTAGACATATGTCCCTTGAAGCAATATGATGATGTAATGCTGTCAAATACAAGCCATCTCACAATTGTAGTAAGACTTCTTCTGTGGCCTGTGCAGTCCAGACAATATCATGTCGCGTCTGTAGTCACACAGGTAGGTGTTCAAAACCTGCAGTGACTGAACAGTATCAGTGTGTGCCAGTATACTGCTATGCTTGGATTAAATCCGCCACACCTTTAATGTGTACAATTACAGTGGGAGAGGGCTCTTCAATTGCTTTTAGATCAAACAATTGCTTTGCATCACAGTAATAATGTCATGCCTTCACATATGTTCTGTCTCACAGCTGTGGTAGGACTTTGCCTGTGGTGTGTACTGTTAATATAAAGTTCAGTAGATAGTGCACTTACATAGATGGCTGTTCAACTCCAGTAAAGGACAACATAATGTGAGGGAACTGACTTGACATGTAGAGCATTGCATCAATTTATTGCTATCCATTTTTATTTCAAACACCTTTCAACACTTTGGGAATTTCATGTCAGTCAACTAGCAGGTGTGTGATGCTTATGGTGAGAGTGCTGCAGTGATGCATGCAGTTAATACTGACTTATATAACATATCTATGCAGCTAGACAATGGTTCATATCTGGGACTGTATACATGCAAAGCAATATGGACGGACAAGAGTAGTATAGCCACCAAAACATTATATGGGAAAATCACACTTGTGTAAACAGTAACATTGTTACACCCTTTTGATCCCTCAGAATAAATTGCATTGGATAAATTAACATCAAAAGCTTTTCTTACTTCATACCTTGAAGTGTGCTATCCGTAACAACCTCCATTACTATCTCCTGTAGTAGGCACAGTTAAGATGCAGCTCTGTAGTGTGTGTAGCATGACTGGCAGGAGTATAAATCTGATAAAATCTGACTGCCAGAGAGTTGTGACAGACAGGAGTGGTCTAGCCAAGGAAAGTCAATATGACACAGTAAGAGGTGCCACTGTTTTTAGGTGTTGCACTCCATGTTAGGGGAGGCATACCCATTACAATAGAATACCAATGTAATCCCTGCATGTCTTTATGACACATCAGATATGCCTCTTTCTGATGTCAATGGTTGATACAGTTCTCTCTGAGATCTGACCTCAGTTTGTGTTCAAGTCTGGCAAGATGTAAATGCTGAGTATGTCAGTGAATGCTCACGGCCATTATTTATTTCCCATAAAAATAATGATCTCTATTGTATGACTTCATGCAAACATTTACATATCCATTTCATTATTTACATCACACTGTAGTTCTTTAAAAGAAATGAAAGGTTATTCAGAGGTTATTCATCATTTCTTTATGTTCATAGGTTCATAGGAGGTTACTAGGCTAGTGGTCCTAGAGCCTTTACAAGCCTAGCCATGTTAATCCCAAGTATCCTCATTTGTTCTTTTTGGGTAGTTTGCAGAAGGAATTTATGAACAGAGTGGGTCTGTGATTAGCACCAATGTGTGCTCTGCTGCAAAATCATCACAAGCTGTGTGTATGGGCCTGTGTTATGATGTTTGTGGGGTTGTGTTGGGTGGATGCTGCTATTGTAGTCTTTAGCATCCCCAGTATAATGATGTAGTAGATACACACCATTTAGCATAAAGCACATTAAGTAATCAACACCCTGAGATAGTTCTTGTAATTTGTTCTTCTTTGTCAAAACATAGAATTAGCTTCCAGAAGGTTGGCTTTGCCTGATTCCACACAATGCACTTATTGACCTATGTGCAAAAGATGACAACATTTGTGGACTTACATAGGTGGCTGTTCAGCTCCATTAAAGGACAACATAAGTTGTCATGTATGCCATATGTAATTTGTCAACAGGTCACGTACTAATACATGTTAATGTTTCACCTTAGTGTGATGCATGTTACTGTAGTATCATACAGGCGTTACTGTTTTTTCACCTGAGTGTGATACATGTTACTGTAATATCACACAGGTGTTACTATTATTTCACCTGAGTGTGAAGCATGCTACTGTAGTATCATACAGGTGTTACTATTGTTTCACCTGAGTGGGATGCATGTTGCTGTAGTATCATACAGATGTTACTGTAGTTTCACATGAGTGTGAAGCATGTTACTGTAGTATCATACAGGTATTACTAATCTTTTTAACAAGGCTAACTTTAAGGCTGAATATCAGTTTCAACATCATGGTATACTCTTTTTAGATGTGTACTTTGTTATATTTATTTATGTCAGCATGTATGATGTGGCACTTGCAGCAGGAAGGACACAAGTCATATCATTGATTACACAACCACTAATGCATCATGCTCAAATAATTGTAGCCTGACATTTGCTGTTTCCCCAGTAGCTGATGTATTAACAGCATAATGCTAATATGTAGGTTTATTTTACCTAAGTTTTGTTGGTGCTGCCTATCCATTTGTGTTATACACATAACATACAGTCAATTCCCATTCTCTGATATACATAATGATATTCAGGCATACACAAAGCATCTGTCCGGGGACCTACTATACTTGAGTGACACCTTGATTTATGGGCATGTCTGCATATGTAACATGACATGAGCCTCATTTTGCCTATACATATGTCACATCTGTTAAAGTTAGACAACTGTTAGTCTGCATATCAGATCATTATTCTGTTTATATTCCTGTCAGTGTGACACATTTATGTGTCATGTCCCTGAGTATTTTGCTACACATTATATATATATATATATATATATATATATATATATATATATATATATATATATATATTCATGCATACATACACAGCATGCATGAACAGTCACAAACCTTCTACTGTTCACAGCATTCAGGTTGTTGCAAAAATGTTTTTTTCTTTTCATCACTTATTATTTCTGGAATGATTACACAGATGTGCATGATTCTTCTCTATATTTCCACATTGCCAGAGCTATGTAGACTGCCTTAACAAGATATGGTTTCCTACATACATACAAGGCAATGAAAGCCTTAAAGTTTTTTAACCTGTATGTATTTTCTAACATCAATCATGTGGATGTAATTTATTAACTTTAATCACTGCCACAGTATACATCACAATGGCAGAGTAGTTCCATACACCTGCCACATGGGTGTAGCTAGGTTCATTAGTTCATAGGTGTATACTAGGTTAATGACCACTAGGGCCATTGTAAGCCTAGCCATGTAACCCAAATGTGATCCACAAATTTGATTTTTATCAGTTCTGATTTACTGACTGCTACTGTCCATTAGAGACATAGAGGCAAAACCAAGGGTGAATTTCTGATTACCCATCCATTAGTCCAAGTTGCCCTTAAAAAGTGATAGGGAGGAACTCTGCTTCACATGGATGGGGGAGCCTGTTCCAGAAAATGAGAATTCTCTGAGAAATATATCTGTCTCTCCGACATGTCCTGTTTATGTTGCAAACAAAATTTTGGTCTTTTAATCTAATACTGTTTTGTTCTGCAGATGTGCAAAAGGTTCATCAAAACAGGGTCCAGTGATGCCCTGTATGCCAGGCAAGGATCACCTCTCAGAAATTTAATGATACATAGTCAAGAGACAGGGTCTGAGGTGTTCAGCGTAAGACATTGTGTTTACCCCTGTAATCTTTTTGTAAGGAACCTTTGTGGAAGTTCCAATCGCTGCAAGTGTCTAGTCAGGTACATACCAAAGGGGCATTATACTATATGATGGGTCTGATGAGGGCTGAGTACAATAATATGATGACTGCTCTGGACCTAGATGCATTACTGTTGCTTATAAATTGAGCAACACAGAAGGATTTCCTTACTACCTTGGACACATGTTGGTCGAATGCTAAGCTACTATCTACAGGAGTTAGCAGATCCCTGACTAGTGAATCAATGTTTAAGAGTGTTTTATTGATGACATACTTAGGCAGGGTGGTAGACATCCCAAAAGGTACTATAATGCATTTCTTCGTATTTAATTTTAAGCCATGGATTTGGCACCAAGCGTTTGTCTGTATTAGACCTTCCTGAAAGGTGTTCTCATCTTGGGGGGATTTAGAGAGTGCTCCCAGTTTGCAGTTATCTGTGAACTTGGTCAGACTAATGCCTTTGACATTGGCTTTGCCATCTGAGAAGTACCTGCCAAAGAGGGGTGGGCCTAGCACAGAGCCCTGAGGGACTCCACTAGTGACCAGCCTCTTTGTGGAGGTGGCTTCACCAGTTCTAACCTCCTGAGTTCAATCAGTGAGCCAGCTAGCTAACCAGCATGCTATAAAGGGCCAGATCTAGGTAGGCATTATGCACTATTTTCCCTTCATCCATTGCCATGATGACCTTTACAAAGAAGTCCACCAGATTTAATAAGCATGATCTTCCCTTGACAAAACCAAACTGGGATGCATCCAGTATCTAGAGGTCTCCTTTGTCCTAGTTGGTAATCTCCATGATATTTTTTTCCATGACTTTGCAAATAAGACTAGTCAGATTAATGGGTCTGTAGTTTCCAGGATCTGTTCTTACAAAGGGGTTGACCATTGCAGTCCTCTGTTCATGTGGCAGAAATCCTGTTTTAAGACTATAGTTAAGTAAAGATTCCAGGGATCCTTTAAATCATATTTTAAACTATTCAGGAGGCATTCTGGGAAGTTATTGGGGCCCATTAAGGCCTAGTTCTTGGATTTAGTGGGTGCAGCCAT
This sequence comes from Protopterus annectens, assembly GCF_019279795.1. NCBI lineage: Eukaryota > Metazoa > Chordata > Ceratodontiformes > Protopteridae > Protopterus > Protopterus annectens. The sequence continues at coordinate 1,023,912,931 of NC_056729.1, forward strand.
TACACGATCCATAGTTATAGATGGAGGGTTTATGTCTGAGGGTATTTTGAGGGGATGGTTGGGGGTGAGAGAGGTAAAGTTGGAACTGAATTTGTCTGCTAACAGGTTTGTTACATCACCAGGCTCAATGACTGTGGCACCAATGTCTTCAGTGAGAAGGGTGTTAGGTTGGATGGTAAGTGTCTCCAGTAGGTCCAAGTATGTATTGTGAGCTTCTTGGGACATGGAAGGTGACCTATAGCTACTAGTATATGGTACATGATTTTTGTCTATGGTGATTTGCATGTGGAGGAACTCCAGTGCGTCATCCTGTCTGACCACCTTAGAAGTGTGCTTGTTAATGAGACACATTGAGACAACTCATTTTTTAGCCCTTTGTGCAGGTACTGATCTGTTGGCATGGAAGGCACTGAAACCTTGCACTGCCGGGCTACTCTCTGCCACTTTAAACCATGTCTAAGTAACTGCACAGATGTTTATATTCTCAAGTGTAAGGAAGGCTTGGAGGGACCATAGTTTTTTGTTTACGCTCCTGGCTTTGTGTAGTAATACCTGGAGGTTCAGTTGAGTTGATTTTGTTGTCAGTAAGCTTGTCAATTTGGCATTTCCTAAAAAGGCACCATGAGGGGGGGGGATAAAGTTGTTGCCAATATTCAAAAGCATAGAGGGAAGAGGTGCAGGCCATCCTTGGCAAAGCAATGTGGTCTGTTAACCATGTCCATCCAGGATGACAAATGTTAGAGTCCCCTTTGAATGACACCAGAAAGGCAACCAGTTGTTGTTGCATCATTCTTGGTGATGGTAATTATGCTGCTCAATGCTAGGCTCATACCAACCTGAAACACACAATCTGAAAGTTCCGTAATGCCTCCCTTCATATAGTCCAGGGAGGTACATCTCAGGTCATTTACAACTACATGGACTATGATGGAATTATACTGGTACCCGTGGTGTAATGACTTGAGTACATGCGTGATTTGGCAGATCCTGACTACAGATAAGCACCTAACAGTTATCTTCTCCTTGTTCAGCCTGGTTAGAGGGGCCCCAGTATATCTTACAATGGAGTCCTCTATGATGCGAGCCATGGGATGTGTGCTTGCTTGCCTTAGGGGCTTAGTGTTTGGGGCTCCACTGAGAGTAGGTGATTTTTGTTGTTTAGGAAGATTGCTTTTAAATGCTTTAGCATATGTTAGTTTGAGTGCATGTTGTGTACTGTATGAAGTGGGCATTGTGTGGTTTCGACAGCTTGATGTGCACTTGTATGCAAGGCTAAGCATTCTCAATATAATCATGTGAGTACCGCAAATTAGTGAGCATGCCTCAGGAAATGTATAGTAGAAAACATACAGTTAAGTTTTATAACTATAAATTAATCTACATTTTAATTAATATCCAACACATACTTGGCTATTAAAATTTTCTTTACTACTTCTATGGTTGCAAGTGACACAAATGACAATTAAAAGTTCCTTTCTGAAGTACATAGGAAAACAGCTTGAGAATTAATTTAAACTGTTTTACATGATAGGTTGGGACTACATCATAATGTTAGTTACAACATATAACTTTCTGGATACACATCTAATGTACAATACCTGCAGTATATGCAATAGCCACTACTTTACTTGCTAACTGTTATCTTAGCTCTGCAGTTTAAATAAATTTTACATCTATCATTTTACTCCCCTGTAGCTGTGTACCTCTCACATCCTTTGTCAGTATTTCCTTTTCAATAATGTATGTGTCACTGAGTGGACAGGATTACTTGAACAGGTAAAAGTGCATTCAATCACTGGTGTTTGTACACTAATCTATTATATCTAATTCCACTTTTCTTATCAAGCTTCCCCTGCTTCTTAATTATGTCATTCAGGTTGCCGTGGCCTTGTATTGTACTGTCCACGTGTGCTCAATTACTGAGGTTGTGTGTAGATGCAACCTGTTGCTTATATTGTGTGCTTGAGCCTGAGTCCATCTGTTTATGGCCACTAGCAGGTGTTCTGTCCATGAACATGTGCTACATAATGCGTAGACTTGCTTAGTTGTTTGAATTTTCAATGAGCACCACTGCTCATTGCACTGTCATGAGTGGAGCGTGAAGGCTAAGTGTGATATGTACATGCTTGTTAATGAATCCCCAAGTACATTTTTTGTTTATGATGGCTGAATGGTCCTTTTCTTTATGAAACCACAAGAGACATACTGAAATTGTATGATATGTTTTGCTTTATTGGATTACACGCAGTAAATAACACAAAGTAAGGACTGGCCATTAGGTTTGATCTTCCAGAAGTCATATTTCTGTTAAAATAAGTCACTATTCATGCTACTGTCATCTGGCAATTAGAGAAGTGCATTAAGCCTATGAGCTTTTGGTGCACCTACAATGGTGACATGTATGTAGACTGGATTATGTCCTTTTCTAACCCCTGAATACACCAATTCTCATTTCATTACCCCAGCTATTCCATTTTTTTGTTTGATTGTTTGTTTGTTTTTTTCTTTATCTCTGACCTGCTGTTTCTTACTCATGATTCTTTTTGGTACCCATTTATTTATGGTTTCATGGGGTCTAGTATAGGTGCTTGCATGCCAGTAGCGCGCTATATACCTGCTCGCTGCAACTTGCTCGAAAAAGCAAGTGCTATAACTCCCACTAAGCTGATCTCCCATTTCTATATAGCCTTTCCAATACCTAACCCTGTAAAACTATATAGCCCCACCACAACCTTAACTCTGACCTTACAACTCCTACCTAGTTTCCAACCCAAGTCCTCACTCACTTACCCTAAAACCCCACTCCCCCTCATAAACACTAAAGTCCCTGAACACTCTGTAGATCTAAAATTCCAACCTGGCTCACTAAACCTAAATTCCTGAATTGGTCCCCAACCCTAAAACTTCTCTCTCACTCTCTAAAACTAAAACTTCCTCCCTGTTTCCTATCCCTAAAACTCTTTTCTCGTTTGCTAACCCTAAACTCTCCCTCCCACTGCCTCGCCATGGCTGCCAAACTCACCTTGCTCAAACTCAAACAGTGTGTTCGGGTAAGGTGTGGTGTCCTCTTTCCAGAACTCATATTCAAGTTCAAGCAAAAGAGGCAGCCTATATGAGCTACAAGACATATGAGTCCCTGGTTTTAAGACACTAATGTTCGAGCACTTGGGGGTCAAGCATTTGTAGTAGAACCAGTTTCATGACTAAAGATCTGACAGTAACTGTTTGACAAACCAATGTGAAAACACTTAAATGCGATGCAAAAAAAATAAATGCTCCCTATAATTTTAAATTAGCATTTACTCTACCCACATTATGGTGTGGGAGCTCTGTTCCCCACACCTCTATTTCTTAAGCATATTAACTTTGAGATTAACTTATGTGAGGATAAGGTGAATTTTTCAAGATTCTGCAATTCTGAAATTAGTGTACAACATCATAGCTGGACTTTAGTGCTTGCACATGATCATTTTAACAATCAGAGATCACACTTTTCTCTGCACTCCTCGATATGGATGCTTTAATTTCATTAAGTGTGGTTTCTTTGCTATAATCTAAATAAATTACATCTATTTGTACCTTATTGTCTTTTCCTATCTGTCTAGTAAAGCTCTAAATTGTGAGTGCAAATGCATTATTCTGCTTGTACACAAAGTTTATAACATAAATAATCCCAAGTCCATTTGATTCCCCTTGAATTATGTCTATTTGACGATGTTGAAGTAATTTTCCTAAGCAAAGCAGCTTGTTAAACTTATCTAACAATGGATAGAAACGTTGGCCTTATTACCTTTCTTCTATTACCCATTCTTTAAAAACAAATGATTGGTGTAAAAAGGCTGTAAAATGCAGGTACAACATAAGTGGGTATATCTGCTATTTTTGGAGTGTCCTTTTTTGTTATTCAAACTGTTGGATTTCTTCATGTTTTTTTTATAGTTACCTTTAAGTTTTCAGCTGATATATTTTTTTCTTTTTTAAATCCACCCATTTCATAACAATGTACCTTTTTCCTAGTTGCCCACTGACTGTTTCATTACCTCCTGGGAGAGAGTCCACTGTCTCATTTGCCTCTATCAGGGGTGATAGTTGCTTGCTGTCATGTCTGGCAAGTTAAGGGAATTTTTTGCTTTAGGTTCCTAGCCCCTTCTTTGGTGGCTAACAAATGTAATGACATTGAAGAAGGTCTGCTATGTACACTTCTCTATTTGTGTACTGAGGGTCAATGCGCATGCATGCATGCAGTCCTTCCGTTCATTCTTGAACCATTTGCTGACTGCCTTGATTTATTTATTTACTATTTGTTTACTGGGTAAGTAGGCCAGTCCAAACTACTTAACTCCCCTTAAGATAAGCAGGTCAGTATCAGCCAGTGCCCCCCTCCCCACCAGCTCTTCCAAAATCCATTTGAGCCACACTCTGGGCTTTACTGCTTTGCAACACAAAGATAAGTGAATACAGTTATTACTTTTGGTATTTCACAGGTCTTTTATTTATTATTTGAATTAAGGAAACTGGAACATAAGGGCCCCTTTTCAACCACAAGCTTTGATGCAAAGATACTGAACTGAATTGTATTTATATGGAAAGAACAAGACATAGCATTATACTTTCATAGGTTCATCACAGGTTATTGACATAGTTCACAGCTTAATTCATTATAGACTAGTGCCATTATAAGAACTTATTTTCATCCGTGTAAAGATCATACTTTTTAAAATGAAGAAATTGTTTTGAATACCTGATTTCTAAATGGTAACTGAATCTGGTATCTGGAAAAGTGATTGGAGAAGGAACATCCTCTTTTTTTTTCTGCACATAAGAAGCAATGGTCACTTACCTTGTTCTTCTGTCTGAGATTTATATAAGGCTATGTGTTATTGCTATAGTAACAATGAAATCTTATAGTTGAATGAATTTTAGACAAACCTCCCCTGATAAGCCAGTATCTGATGGATCATAGATGCAGCAACATCAGTCTTTTATTCTTGTCTCACTCTGAAAATTGTCTGTATGAAATGCTGTTGTATTGTGTCCATATGAGCAGGCGACACTTTATTGTAGTAACAAAACATGTTGTTGTACTTCAGTAGTGGTCTTAGCAAAGTTTTATGGGGGGGTGGTATCAATACCTCCCTGTATTTGAAAGTAAAAGTCCTCACAATGAAATTCATCATTTTATAAATCATTTTGATCATGAAGTAATTATTGTGATTGAAAATAAAGTATCTGCTGATTATCAGTCCCACATATTTGTGTAAAATTTCAGAATTCAGGGCAGAGTATTTATTTTATTTTATTTTATTTTACATTTGTTGACCAGGATAGTCCGACTGGATATATGTCCATTTTCAGTGGAGGCCTCGGGAGAAAAGCTCCAAGGCTGACAATGACAAACATAAAAATGCTTTTAGAAAAAAGTTGCCTACATTCATGAGCACATCAATAATGATAGTTACAGAAGAGCATATATACAGTAGATATATACATACAGTAGGTATATACATACAGTAGATATATACATACAGCAGATATATACATACAGCAGGAATATACATACAGTAGATATATACATACAGCAGGTATATACATACAGTAGATGTATACATACAGTAGGTATATACATATAGTAGACATATACATACAGTAGGTATATACATACAGTAGATATATACATACAGTAGGTATATACATAAAGTAGATGTATACATACAATAGGTTTATACATACAGTAGATATATACATACAGTAGGTATATACATACAGCAGATATATACATACAGCAGATATATACATACAGTAGGTATATACATACAGCAGATATATACATACAGCAGGTATATACATGCAGTAGATATATACATACAGTGGATATAGACATACAGTAGGTATATGCATACAGTAAATATATAGATACAGTAGGTATATACATACAGTAGATATATACATGCAGTAGGTATATACATACAGCAGATATATGCATACAGCAGGTATATGCATACAGTAGATATATACATACAGTATTTATATACATACAGTAGATATATACATACAGTAGGTATATACATACAGTAGATATATACATACAGTAGGTATATACATACAGTAGATATATACATACAGTAGATATATACATACAGTAGGTATATACATATAGTAGATATATACATACAGTAGATATATACATACAGTAGATATAGACATACAGTAGGTATATGCATACAGTAAATATATAGATACAGTAGGTATATACATACAGTAGATATATACATGCAGTAGGTATATACATACAGTAGATATATGCATACAGTAGGTATATACATACAGCAGATATATACATACAGTAGGTATATACATACAGTAGATATATACATACAGTAGGTATATACATACAGTAGATATATACATACAGTAGGTATATACATACAGCAGATATATACATACAGTAGGTATATACATACAGTAGATATATACATACAGTAGGTATATACATACAGTAGATATATACATACAGCAGGTATATACATACAGCTGATATATACATACAGTAGGTATATACATACAGTAGATGTATACATACTATAGGTATATACATACAGTAGATATATACGTACAGTAGGTATATACATGCAGTAGGTATATACATAAAGTAGATGTATACATACAATAGGTATATACATACAGTAGATATATACATACAGTAGGTATATACATACAGTAGATATATACATACAGTAGATATATACATACAGTAGGTATATACATACAGTAGGTATATACATACAGCAGATATATGCATACAGTAGATATATACATACAGTAGGTATATACATACAGTAGATATATACATACAGTAGTTGCATTGCTTGCAGAGGGTACATTACATGACATTTTCAGACTAGATCAGGTAAAAATTCTGGCTAGGAATGTTTGCGTGTTGACAATCTGGCTAAAGCAGATAATTGAGGTTTGTTTCCTGTTATAGGACCATACTCACTATGATTGGGGAAAGGCTAGACCTATTTTGTATGAAACTAGCATGTATAGGATGGGACTTGGAGTAGGGATGAAAAGAGAAAAAAAACCTAATCGGGTCTGGAGCATGGGCATAACCAGTGTGATTTGAGGTGTTTTTTTAGTTTGTTTTTGAATATGGCTAATAATGGTTGTTATGTCAGGTCTGTTGGTAGACAGTTCCATGTTTTACCAACAGAGTTCGCAAATAGTGAGTCATCAACAGAGTGGTTTGCTTTAACCGTTTGAACCAGTAATCTGGAGGAGGATCGGAGTGGGCGATTGTTGTTGTAGGGGGTGCTTATGTTTTTTAATGCTGGGGGGTTTTCTGGGCAGTTAAGGACTTTATGTGTTACTATGAGTTGATTGAACTGTAGTAAGTTGGGAAGTTCCATCCATCCTAAGAGGTTTAGATTGATGCATTGGTGGGTCCGGTATGGAGTGCCAGCAGCAAATCTGGCAATCTTGTTAGCTTATTCAGATCTGATTTGTTCAGGTTGGAGAAGAGAGGTGAGGCATAGAGAAGGGTAGATAGTAGTTGGGATCTGGCAATAGCAGCTCTGGCTTGTGGAGTAAGGAAAGATTTGATCCTATATATTGACCCGAGTTTTTTATATACTGTTTTTATGGTTTGATTTATGTGTTTGTCAAACCTGAGGTTGTTGTCTACTATAATGCCTAATAGTTTGGTTTGGGCTTCTGGGGAGATGGTTATGCCATTGCTTGCTGTTTTGTTCAATGGTGTTGTTGGGGAACTACTTGTGGGGGAGAATATAAGCAGTTTGGTTTTGTTGGGGTTTAGGATTAGGCGTTGGTTTGAAAACCAGTTTTCAACTGTGTTGAAGGTGTTCTGGGTTAAGGTAAGTAGGCTAGCAGATGCGGTTGCAGAGCAAATTAGAGTGGAGTCATCTGCATATTGTATGCAGGTGGCCTCTGGGATGGCTGAATGGAGATCACTGGTAAAGAGAGAGAAAAGAAGGGGTCCTGATATTGAGCCCTGGGGGACGCCTAGTGTGATGGGGAGGCTGGATGATATTTTGGTTTGCCAAAGCACTGCCTGCTGCCTACCATTTAGATAGGATTCAAACCATTGGAGTGCCTGATTGTTTAAAGCAAATGACTTTAAGGTTCTCATAAGTATTTTATGGTCTACCATGTCAAAGGCTTTGGATAGATCGAGAAATAGTGCTGAGGATAGTTTATTGTTGTTCCGGTTATGGTTTATGACATTTCAGAATGACAGGAGGAATGAGGTGGTACTATGATTTGGCCTGAAACTGTTTTGCGTACTGGACAGAAGTTTGTTTTGGGTGAGATATTGCATAAGTTGCATGTGTATGCATTTCTCCATGATTTTAGCTAGTGGAGATAATATAGCAATGGGCCTGTAGTTTGACAGTTCAGTAGAATTGCCTCCCTTGTGGAGAGGGATAACGTGGGAGATTTTCCAGATGGTGGGTACGGTGGCTTCAGATAAAGTCCGGTTAATCAATATAAAAACTAGGTATGCTATAGCATCTGCAGCCTTTTGTAAGTAGCCTGCAGGGAGTAGATCAGCTGCTAGAGTTGTGGCTCTCAGTTTCTTAAGTAGGGTGGCTATTAGATGGTTGGGTACGGGTTGGAAGCTAAACTGTGTTTGGTTGTTAGTAGGGGCTAAGCTTGGATTAGGGTCATTAGGAGTGGGTTTGGTGGACAGAGATTGGATAGTCTCTGTGAAAAAGGTGTTAAAGATGTTAGCTATAATTTCACGGGATTTATCGGTGGCAGATATGGGGGGTGGGATGCTAGTTTGGCCTGGGTGTAGGAGTTTGTTGAGTACAGCCCAGAACTTTTGAGGTCTATTTTGGTGGGTTTATTGTAGGTGGAAGTAATAGCTCTTTTTATCTAAGGCTATAGATTTTTTTTATGTCATTTCTTAGTTGTCTGAATTTAAGTTGATCTTTGGGGTTTTTTGTTGTTCGGTAGGTGGCACACGCCTTATTTCTTAGTGTGATTTTTTTCTTTGGTGTCTTTGGTGATCCATGGCGCAATATTACCTCTGGGTCTAACAGTACGAGTTAGCCTACAGATACAGGGGTTTGATGCATATATCACAACAGAGCTTTTATACCACAGCAAATATATTGCTGTTTATACTCAAACTGTTGTTAAGGCACCAATGGTGAAAAATCATTTAGAACATATGGAAGTTCTGCAATATTCTTTGTATTCATTGTGATGCCCCCAGTCTGCAGTCATCAGCAAACATTTGCATTTATCCATAGTTAATTTTTACACCTGAGAAAAAGGTATTCCCAACATAGAACCCACTGGTTCAGCATGGGTAACTAATTGCAGTTAAGATGAAGAACCCCTACTAATAACTCACAACACATATTACTTCGAACAACTTACAGCCAATTGCACAACATACTGGTGCTGATGCTTAGGAATGAAGGTCAGCAGGACTAAGATAGAATATATGTGTGTGAATGAGAGGGAGGGTAGAGGAATGGTGAGGATGCAAGGAGTAGAGGTGGCGAAGGTGGATGAGTTTAAATACTTGGGATCAATAGTTCAGAGTAATGGAGAGTGTGGAAGAGAGGTAAAGAAGAGAGTACAGGCAGGATGGAGTGGGTGGAGAAGAGTGTCAGGAGTGATTTGTGACCGACGAATACCAGTAAGAGTGGAAGGGAAGGTCTACAAGAGGGTAGTGAGACTAGCTATGTTACATGGGTTGGAGACAGTAGCATTGACAAAAGGGCAGGAGTTAGAGCTGGATGTGGCAGAGTTAAAGATGTTAAGATTTGCACTGGGTGTGATGAGGGTGGACAGGATTAGGAATAAGTATATTAGAGGGTCATCCCAGGTTGGAAGGTTTGGAGACAAAGCCAGAGAGGCAAGATTACGTTGGTTTGGACATGTGCTGAGGAGGGATGCTGAGTATATTGGTAAAAGATGCTAAGGATGAAGCTGCCAGGTAACAGGAAAAGAGGGAGGCCTAAGATAAGGTTTATGGATGTGGTGAGAGAGGACATGCAGGTGGTTGGTGTGACAGAGCAAGATGCAGAGGACAGGAAGAAATGGAAACAGATGATCCGCTGTGGCGAACCCTAACGGGAACAGCCAGAAGAAGATGATGATGACTGGTGCTGATGCTTTGGACCTGCAGCCTTTCAACCACTTTGCTGTAAGGGATGGCACTTAGAGAAGGGAAATGTTACTATTGTTAGCTAAAAAAAGAACCACAGCTCATTTAGGTGCTTAGGTACATGCCATGGTGTTTAACCTAAGCTGATCCTGCACAGTGTATAACCGAATAAAACACAGGAAAGAAAAGAAAGAGAATTCTTGTTGCTAACTCTTGCTCTAATTGAACAGAAATGCATACCCAGAATTGCTATATAGGCACATATAATTTCCTTACATGTGCTGTGAAGGATAGGTGTACCTCTTCCTCTCACGTTACGTAAGTTCTGAACAGAAATAAAAATACTTCATTTGGGAAGTTATAACCATAAAAGTTTTCCTTATACTACCCAGTCCTTATAGCTAAAACCTATTAGGAATTATTACAGCCCACCTTTCATCCTTACCATTTCACAGTTCATGACAGAGAAAAATAAAAATAGATAAGTACATAAATGAATACCCTTTTTTGTACCAGATAATCAATATCAGCAAACAGTTTAATTTCAGACAAATGGTAAAGCACAAAAGATATGTATATACCTCCTATTCTATGTTATATGCTGTAAGTGCTATACAGTCCTGTATGTATAGTATAACAAACATCATATCATTGGATATATCACAATAACATATGTTTATTTAAACAACATATGATTATATAGACTGTGGAGCTTTTCTCTTCAGGCCTGCTCTGAAAATGGATTATGTTCAGTTGGACTTCCGTGGTCAAAAATGCAAATTAAGAATTGTTCAGAGTATCCCATTCAAATAGTATCATCATGCATTTAGCCACATTGCCTATCTGCATTTATTAATCATATTTCAAAACATCACTCTAAAATAGCAGTAAGATTTGAATCCATAATATTTCTTTTTACGAGCAAAGTGGTTCATAAGTTAGAATAAAGTCCTTGTGGTGCAGTGGAGCTTTGATTAGAATTAAGGGCTTGGGATAGCATCTCTGAGCTATGGAAATGGGCTTTAGGTCCATACAACCAAGCACTAGCCATAACTGAGTCCATTACCCAGGGCTCAGTATGGCTGTTACTTGATATTAGTACATTTATATAGTTAGTCTTAAGTAGTGGTAATCAGTTTGGAGTAATCAGAATGCATTAGAAAATTCCTGTATGGATACACACATCATGGTCATCACCCATCTAGTATCCCTCACATCATCATCATCATCATCATCATCATCATCCAAGTCATGTATCTTTCTATGGACATCATTGTTATTGATTCAGCTGTTTATATAACCACAATCTAGGTCATTTAGTCATCTATGGCTGCTGATCCGATGATCATATCAGTGATAGGTGCAGTAGTCATTTGTCATTCTATGACATTCTATGACAGATATTGTAGTCATCCATTTTTCTTTGAAATGCTTCTGCTGTGAGTATTCTGGATAGCTGTACATCTGTAGAACCTGTTTGGATAGTTTTCTACTTTGTGGACATTGCTTTGTCTAGTTGCACTTAGCATACAGCTCAGTTCCCTCCTGAAAACAGACAGTGGCCTAGTGGGACTAACCCAGTTAACAAAAGTAAAATGAATAAATAAATAAATAAATAAATAAAAATATTGTGGTTCTGCTTCATTTTACTTTTTTTTCTGTGAAACCATTTTGGGGCATGGCTGGTTGTTTGCACTTCTAAAAACTTTGAAAAATCTTTGGAATTTGCTGGATGGTATCTCTTTGGCTATTCAGCCCTCTCTTGCATTTTATAGTCACTGCCGTTGCCCTCATACCCATTTTTATATTTTATATTTCATATTTGAAAATATTGATGGTTTCTTCTTCAGTAGAATTTGGGAATCCCAATGAGTAAACAATACCATTGTTCCAGAACTAAAATAATTGCTTTTGTTCAGCCAGAATTATTAAGAAGCATCATCTGGTCTTCCATTCTATTACTAGTCCATGAATCTTCTTGTTGATTTGTTTTTTTCGAATGTATTACTTGCTTTCATTTTGTTTATTACATATTAGCTTACTTTGTTTAGAAAGCACCCACTTTCAACACTCAGATTACATTTTTCTTCAGTTTTTATGCTCCCATTTTGTCTATTTGATGGGTTACAGTTGGGTAAATATGGTATCATTTCTTTGGCACCATTTCAGTAGTCAACTTCTATGACCTTACAAGATGAACGTACATTACATGCTAATTCCTAATTGCCTAGTCCATTCTCTATAAAATAATGTTGATCTTGCTTGTCCACAGTCATACACACGTGGGTCTTCTGTTTCTTTGTGGAAATCGGCTATAACTTTCATTAGACCTTTGAGTTTTAGTACGTCACCTGCTACAGTTTTAAACAGAACATTTTTCTAATAACTTATGTGAAAAAATGTTTATGCTTATTTTAGAAATAATACATACTGCAGCTTCATACCCATGGAGTAACTCACATGTCTCTTAGACAGTTTGTCAGTTTACTGAATGTCCTGCACTTCATACTACTAAACAATTATGGATTCTACATCAGAGTTGCTGTCTGGACTATTTATTTAATACATTTCAAATGCTATAGACAGACTGGAATACAGATGTGTCTGTAAAATATGCACAATGCCTTGAAAAGACTTGGTTGTAGGCATCTCTGGCTCCTGTGAATTGGAAAAATATATCTCCAGGATTCAGCAAGCAGCCGTGCAGGAATGAGTTATTCCTACATGGCAGGGACCATTCCTGTTCAGCACAGCAGTGCGCCATGCATATTTATGAAGGTGCGCAGCCGTGCTGTAAAATGGACACGGTTCTGTGTATGAGTGTAGGGGGTGTGTCTGAGAGCAGAGCTCTCACAATACATATGCCCCCTGCACTCCAGCATTGGTAATTTCAAATGAGCGAGAATGCTCATAACACCCCCAACCCATAAGGGTAAGAAATCTGGACAAAGCCATAAGGGACAATTGTCCCTACCAAGCCATAAAGTTGATAGAATAACAGGTTTACCATAAACATATAGCGCACACCTCCCAACCCGTCAGAGTAAGGAATCTGGACAAAGCCATAAGGGACAATCATCCCACAAAGCAGAAAGTTGATAGAATAACAGGTTTAGCATTAGCAGGGATATTCTGAAGGGTACAAAGAAAAAAACACAACAAATATTTTTTTTTTTATAAATCTGATAAAGTTTAAGCATAGCTGCACTGGTGTGTCCATTGCTTAGCTATGCTTAGTCCAGCTTAAACAGCACAAGAAAATAGCAAGAGACATCCAACTTAAACAGTGCTGCAGTAGTGTAGTGGTTAGAGCATACGCTTTGCAAGCACCCATTTCTGGTTTGATCCCCATTGCAACCAATTTGCATTTTACATGTGAAAACAGTACATAAACATTTTTTTTTATAATTAATTACGATATAACATAATATGTGTTAACCAGAGTACTGTAGTAGGTCCTGATGTGAGGTGTCAGTGTAATAAAGTTGTGAAACCCCCATATAAACACAAGTGCCCCATACAGTATAGTCACACATGAATAAATGTAATGAAAGCACATTGGGGGATGTCAGGAACGTAAACAGATTTCTAATATGTAATGAATGACTCTGGAATAGACTGCCCATACATGTCAAGCAGAGGACCTCTTTGGCCCTCTTCAAAAGGAACCTTGATGACTGGATGGGAGATAGGAAATTCACCCCGGGGGTCACGTCAAGGCCCTGCTAGACAGGGGTCCAGGTGAGTAAATACTGTGGGAAGAAATAGCCAGGGAATTGTTATGGCTAGGCTTGTATAGGCTCTAGGGCCGATAGCTTAGTACCAACCTATGAACCTATGAACCTATGAATCCCATACAGTAGATAGTGTATAAAATAAAAAATAAGCAATGCTAAGCATTGCACAGCTCTGCTTATCAGGTGTAAGCATTGTGTAAATATGACTGCTAAGCAATTAGTAGCCCAGCTAAGTGGATTTTCCCATTGGTAAGCAATGCTGAACTTGCCCCTTTAAGCATTGCCAACCTTAGCTAAGCAGGTTTGCCCGTAGCTTAGCTTAGCTCAGCATATTCAAAACAGTCCAATCATGACAAAAGGTGGGAAATAGGCCATATTTAAGCTCTACAGGTGGGAATATAGCTCATAACTGGTTGCAGCTTCCCACTGTAGGCAGTACGGCAGGAGTTGGTGAGGGCATTCGTTTCCGGCAGCAGTGCTGGGGCATACAGTATCCAAGGTCATGGTAGGACTCCTGGTAAAGAACCATGATGAAAGACTGCTGCAGGGCCAGTACCAGGGCTCCCAATATAAAGCAGAAGCCTGGGACTGTCTCGCCCGTGATCTCACCAGTGCCACTGGTATCCCTCGGACTGGTGAGCAGGTCTGGCACCGCTATGCTGGCTTGATGCAGAGAAAGAGGAAGGTCTTGGACCAGTGAGTCCAAGAAGCAAGGCAGAGGGGTGATGTCCCAGCAGTGTGTAAGTATTCATATGAATAACTGTTTACTAAAGTCCAGCCTGTGTATATGATGGATGGGTATGCCTAAATATTCCTCTATTCCCTTTATAGCTGCAGCTGAGCTGGCTGTGAAGCAGGAAGCCCATGCTAGCAGGTTGCAAAGGCTGTGTCACGAGGCTGGTGAGTAACATTCCTGCTTGTAGTAGTCATACCAAATAAATATAAAGTAGTAGAAATTCACTTGGCAGTATAAAAACTGTGTATGGGTTGTACTGGATAAACCAGACAATATGACAGTAATAGTCTAATATAGGTCATAGTTCAATAAAACCGTAACTGCCTGGCAATAAAGTTCTAAATCCTGGACTAGTTGTGTTTACTCTGGTATTGTATGGCATTTAGTGTTGCAGTCTCTGAATAGTAATGTTGTGTTAACCACTGTTACCCACACTGTGCTACATAAAAAATATGTCTAGGAATGTCTGTATAAGACTGTTGTAAGTACAAGATCTGATTGTACAAACAAGAGAGACTTAGATATAAAACACTGAAGAAACAGACATCATTTTCTAAATAGCTTACTCTGATGAAACTCAAATTGTTGTATTTTTAGCACACACAGCCATGGTTCAAATCCTGGGAGTGGTAGTAATAAGCTGTATGCATAATCATACCTCTCAACTGAACAGATTTTTGCAGAATGTCCAGGTAATTGGCTCATATTTTAGGCCTGTTCCTCTGACTCCCTGGCAAATCACTGGGATGATCCCAGAATTGTAGTCACTAAATAATGACATACATTTAATTTTCAGACCTCAGATCCTCCAGAAAATGTATATTAAAACAAATCCTGTTACTCTAGCAACTCTCCAAGTTTATAAGAGGAATATTCAAAATATGTCCCTATTTGTACCCCCATGTTGTCAAGCTTTGTCTAGGGTATGTGCATTAAGAGATTGAGAGGTATGTGCATAATATTAACTAGGAATTTGGGAATATGTGTAGAAACAGTCAGGTAGTGTTAACAAACATCCCCCCCACAGGTCTTTCAGATATGAAAACTATAACTGCCTGGCAATAAAGTTTTAAATCCTGGACTGGTAGTGTTTACTCTGGCATTGTATGGCCTGACATGAAGCATTCACCAACATCTGATATCAGAATAGTACTGTTGTGTCAACCACTTTTCTCACACTGTGCTACATAAAATATATCTAGGAATGTCTGTATAAGACTGTTGTAATTACAAGGTCAGATTGTACAACCAAGAGAGACTTACAAAGAAAATACTAAAAGAACAGACTAAGTGTCTAAATAGCTCACTCTGTTGAAAGAGAAATTGTTATATTTTTAGCACACACAGCCATGGTTTCAATCTTGGGAGTGGTAGTAAGCTGTATGCATAAATCATACCTCTCAACTGTACAGATTTTCCCAGAATGTCCTGATATTTGGGTCATAGTTTTGGCATGTTCCTCTTTTTTCCTGGGAGATCAGTGGGATGATCTCAGGATTGTAGACATCAAATAATGACATACAGTTGAGTGTCAGACTTCAAATCCTTCAGAAAATGTATATTAAAATGAATCCTGTTACTCTATCAACTGTCTAAAAGTTTATAAGAGCAATATTCAAAATATGTCCCTATTTGTACCCCCATGTTGTCAAGCTTCCTCCAGATATTGTGCATTAAGAGATTGAGATGTATATGCATAATTACAACTAGGAATCTGGGAATATGTGTAGAAACAGTCAGGTAGTGTTAACAAACATCCCCTCCACAGGTCTACCAGGTAAGGCAAGTAGATTTTAGCTGCAAGGCAGCTGAAGTATACACTGTGTACAAACATACCATTGCCCAAACCAAGGCCATAGGATATTGTAATAATACCTGTAGAGCAATGATCATTAACATTGTGAGTACTGCAAGGATATATAAGTTGTTAATAGACATCTGTCTCTCCTCCCAACATATCTGCAACAATAATCTAAAACACAAATCAATGGGTATGTTTACATATGTCCAATTGTTCAATAAATATTGAAATGTGTTTCTATTAATGTTCCATGTTGAAATACTATCATTGGTGGCCTGTTGCTATAAATGTAACCTGCATGCCATTGTAATGACCACTGTGGCTCCATATATGCATGTGTTCTGTTTGCTGTGCAACTGTTTCAAATCTGGTGTTTTGGGTTAATAAGAATATCTGTGCATGCTGTTATAACTAATCCTGGATTGTGTTGACTATTACTAACCCACATATTTTCTAAAACTGCAACACCATAACACATTTGGGAAGGCCGGTCACAGCGGACCCACCTTTCCCACCTCATCTGGCCATAGCACCTGGCCCCAGCACATCTGGGACCTCCTCTTCTGCTGGTCCTACACCACCTTTGGTTGGAACCACCTCAGGGGATGGGGCTCATCCCCACCGGGAGTGGGCACAGACAGGATCCTGTCACCCAAAATCAGGTCCGGTGTTTGGTGTGTAGGGAGCTCCGCAGAGAATTGGGAGATCTGCTATGCCAACTTGAGGGCCGCATGGCACAATCAGAGGGTCAGCCTGCCCCTCCTGCTCAGCCACCAGCACAGCCATCGTTGGGGCCGTGAAGGTGCAGCAGTGACTGCCCATGGGTGGGGTCCTCAGTCCCACTGTTACCATTTGGGGCTCATGGGCTTCTGATTTCCAAACACCCCTCCCCGTCCAAGGTGCTTACCCCCACATGTGTTATATACTGCCCCAAATATACCTACTATCCTTCCCCAACATCCTACTCTCACTGTAAAAAAAAGTGCAATCTGTTCCCCCCCAAAATCTTCAGCCCATGCATAACTGTCCATTTCACACACGTGTCCACTGGACACATGTAATCTGGTCTAATTGGCTTCACAACACATTACTGTTGTCCTTACCCCTCTCTCAGGGGTTTGAGTGTCCAAATATACCTCCAAATTCAGTATATATGCACAGCTGTTGCTGTAAAAGAAATGGACAGCTATGGACCTTCCCTACACCCATCCTGCACATCTCTAGCTACTTTCCCTATTGTCTTTCCCTCTTTGTGCCCCCTTTTTCACCACTTTCCTATCACCCCTTTTTTCTTTTCTTTTAAAGAAATTAGCATGAGGGTAAGTGGGAGTAAGCACATTTAAGCAGTAGTAAGCAGGATTAAGTCTATTTGCATGGCGGTAAGCAATGCCTACACAGAATAAGCAAATACCAGCTAACTATCTGTAAGCATATTTAACCGGAAGTTAGTATTGCTTACCATCACGCAAATCCATGCAAACCCACTTACATCTGCTTAAAAGTGCCTTAATCACTCTGTATCCAACAGCCCTTGTTCTGCCCGGTGACAAAATAATCAGCCCTTGTCAGTCTCCAACCCAGGACCCTGCACACCATATCCACAGCAAGTTACCCCTAAGCCATCTGAGCTGTAGATATGTGTGATGTTTTCTCAAACATATGCAGCACAGTCATTCAACAGTAGGGGAAATGTATTTTTATATATATATATATATATATATATATATATACATATATATATATATATATATATATATATATTCTTTTTTTTTTTATAGAGGGTGCACAGCATATCAAACAGCCATTATTTCTACATTTGCCATCTTTTCAGATGCCCAGTGTCTGATTCTTTCCTACAAATGAGAATTATTGCATGAAACTTATACCCACACACAATGCAAAGGAGATGACACCACACACAGTTTGCATACATAGAAATGTTTATTTGTATACTATTTCAGTTGTGTATGCCATTTCTTATAGCTTTAGGTGTTTGAAATACATAACTGATTAATGCACCACTCAAAGAAAACATGTGATACAGTAATCTGCAAAACATAACATACTTTGCTGTCTAGAATAAAGCCTTCAGGTAGTACAACAGTAAAAAACACACTTGCCTTGAAGATAAGAATCAATCAACACTTAATTACAGATGTAGTTCAACAGCCTCCAGTTACACTCTGTACTCAAACTCTAGGGGGAAAAGTATCAGTCACAATGTAAATGTAGCTGTTACATAACAATGCTTAAATTAAAACGTCACTATCACACTGACAAACAGAATTGTGTGTAAGACAGTAAGCTCTAGCCCACTACTGTTCCCATGGTAAAACGTATGAAAATGTACAGCCATATACCTTAATGTTTCTTTTTACTGATATTCCTCACATGTTGTAACAGCCTAGGTTAAAAACATTTCATACCCCTCCCCATAAAATGTCTTACAAGGGCATATAACACTGTTCTCCCTACACTGACCTCCAGACTGTACAAAGTCATACATGTTTTGTCCAGCTGTAGGCCTCATATATATGAACCCTACCCATAGTTTGTGCGGGAGTCCACAACATCACTGGAATGATAGCAGGAATGTCAGCACTAAATACACCATTACCTATCAGCTTCTTACTGCATGACATCTGGACAAAGCCTGGTATATAGGTGGAGGACAGAGGCTGAAACACAGGGCCATATTTGAAATATTGCTGTTATACACTGTGAAAGTTGCTGGTATTATAGGAGTGGTTGCAACATACCCTTACTCAGGAATATAAAGTCAGAAACACAAATGGATGTTGCCATGTACTGATAGCAATCAACGGAGAGAATGCCACTGATATGTCAGGGACAAGACCTGTGTGGGGGACAGATAAAACATAGCCAATCCTCTGGCCATCATGTGAATAGTCTCACAGTTGAGAGCTATGCAGATAGACTGCATTCCATGCAAAACTAGCTTGTACACACAAACCCTGTAATACTAGCAGTATTCAATGCATACAACAGCAATACTCACACACTGTCCCTAGGTCTGGAACCTTATAGAAACATGTAGTTGGCCTGTGTCTACAAGTCCTGTCGTAAAAGACCTGCTGTCTCTAACACTGCTGTCCACACACAGGAAGGATGTCTTACATTCAGGAAAGTTAAAGGGACAATGCCCACATGATGTAGTCATTTATAGTAGTGGGTTGCTATGACATTGGCTATTGGAAGAACTACACAGCTGCCTGCATACAGTTAGCAAGTGGGGAACACCAATTGGTGCAGAGGCCATCACCTGATCATGAGCATCACCTACAAAAGCCATGCTGCAACCTATTCAAACCAGCTCGATCCTTGTAGTGGAGAGAGAGAGATTGAGAGAGATAGAGAGAAATAAAAAAATGAAAAGCAAAAATAATACTAAAAAAAAAAAAAAAAACAAGGAAGACATCATCAAGTGGAATACAGAAAAGAGCATACAAATAAACAGGTATGTGAAACATGTCAGCATGTAATTGAATGTAGTACTTGGTCTGTAATAATAGGATATATGATTTTGAAAGATTTATATGTTATAAGATAGGATAATAAGATAGATAGGATAGGATAATAGATAATAAGATTATATAGTCAACAAATGTTAAATAAAATAAAATAAATAAATAAAAATTATATGTGCCATCAAGATTTGCTGTAATGATGTCCTGCTGAACAACTGCTATGGACATAGCATCTAGCCCTGTGGGCCATACCTGTCAACTGTGCAGATCTGCATAGAATGTCAAGATTTAAGCCATCACAGTGTTTGTTCTGTTCCTCCAAACATCTATATTAGTCTGGCAATTAGCTGAAGGTGGACATAATGAAGTCATGACAGACACATGAGTTTCAGACCCCACCACCTTCAGAACAGTCATGGTAATGTGAAGTATATCATGCACAAACTTCATAGGTTTGTAATAGGCATATCTATGATCTGTCCATACATATCCCCCCTAATGTTAGGCTTTGTCCACATGTGATGCTCTACTTTGTTGCAAGGCAAAACAGTTCAACTGTGGAGGAAGGGATAATGGCAATAATTACAAGAGATCCCTATTTTTGGGCCCCTTCACCCCAATTTACAGTGCCTTTGGTCAGATGTTTTGTAGTGAGAGGTTCAGCGTGTGGATCCAATGTCCAAATGCACTCCAAATATACCTGTGCTAATTTCTTTAAAAGAAAAGAAAAAAAAAGGGTGATAGGAAAGTGGTGAAAAAGGGGGCACAAAGAGGGAAAGACAATAGGGAAAGTAACTAGGGGTGTGCAGGACAGGTGTAGGGAATGTCCATAGCTGTCCATTTCTTCTACAGCAACAGCTGTGCATATATACTGAATTTGGAGGTATATTTGGTCACTCAAACCCCTGAGAGAGGGGTGAGGACAACAATAATGTGTTGTGAAGCCAATTAGACCAGATTTCTTTTTGGAAACAGATTGTCCCTTTTTTAAGGTGACAGTGGGTTGTTGGGGAAGGATAGTAGATATATTTGGGGAGGTAGGTTGGGTTGGAAGACAGACAAGACAGCATACAGGAGTGGTATATGACACATGTTGGGGGTAAACACCTTGGACGGGGAGGGGTGTTTGGAAATCAGAAGCCCATGTGCCCCCATATCCAAACAGTGGGCCTGAGGTCCACATCCATGGGCAGTCACCACTGCACCTTCACGGCCCTGAAGGTTGCTGTGCTGGGGGCTGAGCAGGAGGGGCAGGCTGACCTTCTAATTGCACTACCTGGCCCTCAAGCTGGTGTAGCAGATTTCCAAACTCCCTTTGGAGCTCGCTATGCACCAATTACCAGACCTGAATTTGGGTGACAAGGATCCTGTCTGCACCTGCTCCCAGGGGTGGGACGAGCCCCATCCCCTGAGGTGGTTCCACCCAAAGATGGTGCAGGACCAGTGGATGAGGAGGTCCCAGGGTGGTTCCCAGACATGCTGTGGCCCGGTGCCATGGCCAGCTGAGATGGGAGAGGTGGGTCCACTGGAACCGGCCTTCCCAAACGTGCTATGGTGTTGCAGTGTTAGAACATGTGTGGGTTAGTAATAGTCAACACAATCCAGGATTAATTATAACAGCATGCATAGATATTCCCATTAACCCAAAACACCAGATTTGGAACAGTTGCATAGCAAACAGAACACATGCAGATATGGAACCACAGTGGCTATTGCAACGGCATGCAGGTTACATTGATAGCAACAGGCAACCAATGATAGTGTTTCACCATGTAACATTAATAGAAACACATTTCAATATTTGTTGAACAATAGGACATATGTCCCAACAGTAGGTTTGGTGTAAACATACCCATTGATTTGTGTGTTTAGATTATTGTTGCAGATATGGTGGGAGTGAGAGAGAGATGTCAATTAATAACTTATATATCCTTGCAGTATGAGGTCCTCTGACCTTTTTTGCTATTTATGTCTTCCAGGTACAATGTCACCGGAATGCCTCCCTGCTTACACAGCATAAGAAAATGATGTCATAAACGTGATAAATGTGATACTCCATCATGGCATCCTATTTGGCGCAGGGCCCATGATCTGCAGGAGAGAACCACCCTGTGGAATGAGCTTGTCTACAGGGTGAATGATGTCAACCTGCATAACCGCAGTTATGAGCAGGTGCGGCATCAGACCACTGACTTGATCCACCATGCCCATCAGCATGCTGTTGCCATTAGGAGGGATCAGCTAGCCACAGGTGGGAGTCATGCCATCCAGCCCCCACTGACACATGCTGAGGAGCTCCTCACCAACCTTGGGGCACCCGTCCACCAGCCAAGCCAGCAACTTGCAGATAGCATTGTGGAGGTGGGTGCCACCCACACAATGGATGAGGAGTGTCCACGTAAGGCCCCAGGGCACATTAGTAGACCACTGTTGCTTATCCATCTTCATGTGTAAAGTATCTACATGCATATGTCAGATAAGATAGTCTGTTGCTGCAGTGTAGTAATGAACAGATGTGCATAATTTCTAGTATTGTAGGTTTGTACTGTTGATGCACTGAAATGTTGTCTCACCCTGTACCAATGCCATAGGTGTGGCTTCTGACATTACGTCTCTCACACAACTATGTAGGTCCCTCTGGTATACAACTGGGGCAGCAAATGGTGAGTATGGAGTTGCTTTGTTCAGGTTTGCCAATACACCGGCCATGTTATGGCCATGGTATTTGCCATGCACACATTTAACACACCTACCCATAATGCATGCTGTACATGTTCACTTATTACTGCTGTTAACTGCACTGCATCACAGTGGTCACCATGGTGGCATATCTGAAAGGTATGTAAGAGTCCTACAGTATACCTAAGAACCTGTCAGTGCAAGATTTGTGGATAGAGATGAGCATAATGGTGAGACAAATGGCCTACAGTAGGGACATGTCTGAAACATTACCCTTATACAGTGGCTACAACAGTGTATACACCACTATTACAATGGCAACTGTTCTGATCTAAACAACCACAAATCAGAATACCACATTCCACACCTTTTACAACCTGTAATGTGATCCTAACATGAGCAATGAATATGGAATCCTATGTTAGGACAAAAATATGGGGAATACATACCTTAACAAACACTGGAAGCATATGTGTGCACATATTCCAAATATGCTGTGGAAGCAGCTTGTGCGGTACTGACAGAATCCACTCTTCCTGAGTACACACCTTCCATCAAGTACAGGGCCTCAATGCCACCAAGTGATGTTCAGCTGTCCACGAAGTATGTCCATGACATTTACCCACTCACCTGCAACAGAGGCAGCCATGGCTTGCACACATCTTACAAACCATGGAATGGATCCCATATCTGAAAGGTAGCACTCAGGAGTGGGAGAAGTAGCCTTATCTCACCATTGCATATACCATGGCAAACAGTGCAGACAGTCATGTATGTGTGTATGAAGTATGAGACAACATTAATGTAGAAAATAAACAGATGCCCATCCAAGACAGATGACACACATGTTGCAAACTGGTCATGGAGGCTGCCCAAAAACATGCAGTAACACTGATGGACATGCAGGAATGTCTAGCAAGTACTGCCTGTGCAGTACCTGTGTTGACAATCGCCTGGAATCTACATACGTACGGCCTATGGGTTAGGGTAATCAGATGGAAGAGTTATTCCACAGGAAACATCACCCAGGGCTCTCTACAGGTAGCAAATGCATAACATCAAGTATCCCAAAGGCATGTGTTGCAATGTGTAATGGTGTACTGAGACCAAGGCTGAAACCTACAGACAGTATTAATAAAGATACATGTGGTGCACAAGCAACACCTCACTCCAACTCAGGTCCACCATCCCCATTTTTACCTTGCTGGTGCCAGCGTACACCTTTAGGTTTGCTGTTTATTAGCAGGAACTAGGCCGGTAGACATGGCATTCAGAATTTGGAACACTGCAAAATAACACTCATGTGTAGCCCATAGTTGTCAAGCATCTGCAATAAGGCTTATGAAGGGGAGGGGTATCATCCTGAAACACAACAGTGAACTGAAGCATACATCCAAAGCTCCCTAGGAATGGCTATATCTGAACACAGCCAAGGTCATGAATTGTGCCAGACATAACCCTGACTCCACAGCAATAGTGAAGGCACTGTGTGACCTCCAAGGGCTGTGTACATGAGTTGACCTTGCAATCTGGCAGAGTTTGGGGACATTTGTAGGGCAGAGTGACCAAATAATGCCAAGTGAAGATGGGCCATGCAAGTATACCCCTTCCTGGAATAGTGACTGCTGTATTTCACTTAACAGGTGCTGCAACAAACCATTGAGTTCAGGGTGTGCACACTTATGCAACCCACATATTGCATGCATCTCATTCAGCATCTGCACAACTAATGCATTTGTTTGATACTGCATTTGATTGCACAGGTCATATGTCACATATTAGGTGCACGTAATGTTAACATATGCAGTATTGTGGCCCCATTGCAAATCATGGAAGAGGCTGGCATGTCAACAGGGATGTGTACACTCCTTATATCCACATTAAGCTTTGAAGGTTATCAGTGTAATTGGATTTTATTGCTCATACATGCACTGCTGATGATGAGATCTGCAAATCAGAGGTCAGGCATTAACTATTGACATCAGTCCTCATATCATCCCAGGTATGTGTCAGACAAACACATAGGGGCTTTGAACAACAGTGCAAACACAAATGCCACACATATACACATTCAGCAATGGTGTGTACACTCATGGTGCACAGTAAATGCCAGGGTGCTGTAGAGGTGCACAGCAATACTGTGTACATGAGTGCAGTGTGTTTCAGGGGAAGAGGCATCACCTACTAACTCAACGCATGCATCACAGAGAAGTATAATGTTGGTAACAAGGATTGAGTATAGATGCAGTGCATGCTGTTGAGTGCCATGTGTCATGCATGTTGACTGTTGGGTAATGAAATGTCTGTGTAATATCTTTCTGGCACCTCACCTGTGTGTGTGTGTGTGTGTGTGTGTGTGTGTGTGTGTGTGTGTGTGTGTGTGTGTGTGTGTGTAAGAGAATGAGTGTGTAGAGGTAAGCAATAACGTACAGGTCTTAAATCACATTTTTTGTTTTCCCCTCACAGGTGGTGAAGTGGGGCAGGGTCCCTCCAGCAGGCAAACTGATGTTAGTGTCCATACAGACTCTGACAATGATGATAGGTATGATGAGGCACAGGCAGGGTTGTCAGGGGCTGAAGCTGTGCCATCGGTTGACATCCCACTTTTATCCACCCCATCCCCGCACACAGTCACAGTGCCCATACATACCCCATCACTAGTGACCATAGATGAGAAATAGTTGCTGGGTGGTGGCATGGGGCAGGACAGTGTGGGGACTATAGCAAGTGTGTCTGTACACAGCAACTATTGCCAGATGATCGGCGAGGTACCACATAGGCAGATGTACAGGGGTGCTCATAGGAGGGCTACTGGCCATCATGCCCCTGGCAGAAGTGCCACAGCAGGTGTCACCAGACCCATGTTTCAGGCTGTCATGGAGGCATAGGCACATATGGAACATTATACCAGACAAAGTCTGAAGCTCCAGAGGGTTTCTCTTTCTGCTGTGCCTGACAACCTCCATGATCTTGCAGGTGCCCACCATTATTTTGCAGAGGTCCTAGATAGACGGTTGAGTGAGATGGTGGGAATCCTCAACCGTGTGGTGTCTGTGTTGGAGCATGTGGTGGGAGCAGGGTGTCATCCATGTGGAAGTAGGTCAGCAACACCAACAGATGGAGGTTTATGTGGACGTGCAACAAATCACAGCTGCTCCCGTAGTGGCAGTACCAGCACCAGCACTGTAGGGGGGTGCTGACCACACCACAGTGCAGCAGGCCACATGCACTTGGTCCTGGCCAGTCCCAACAAGGATGCAGATCCAGTGGACAATTATCATCATCAGGGGAGAGTACCATATCTGGGCTTCTACCTGGTAGTGCCCGTGGAACCCCTGACAGGCACAGTTCCCATGTCCATGGCCAGATACAGTGAACTGTACACCCTGCCATGTACAGTTTGCAGCTGTCCAACAAACTCCTGTATAGGGCAGCCACATGGCAGAACTGTGTGCATACATACACACACACATCACCAACACAGCTAGGGCACCTCCATACCTACACACACCACACCTGCACAGCCCAATTGTTAAAAGGCCCCTAACACACACACATGATGTCAACCAAACAGCTCAGCCTAGGCCTCTGGCAAACCCACCACACACCCTGTGCATATGATGATACCTGTGCCACATCCCTGTCATCCATACCATTGATGCAGGGACATGCTAATATGGTTCTGATGTACAGGGTGAATGTACTAAGGTTTAGCAATGTAATGCTGTTTAACATGTTTTCAGCTGGAATGTTTAATGCTTACATGTCAGGGTGTGTAGCTGTCCAGCCATGATGCATTATAGCTGTTATTAAAACTGACTGATTGTGGTCTCCATAATGTATTCTGTTTGTGTTGTAGGTGTCTATGTGTCAGTGGGATGTTGGTCTGCTGTCCTTTCCTACAAGGGGTATGACACTGTGGTGACACATTGACTATCATATCCTAGGTACAGCTGAACACAAGTAACAGGTCCATATAACAGTTACTGCATGGGCCATGTGGCTGATAGGTCTGAGGGGTGTGTACAGGTGAGTGCATGGTGGCTGATGTCAGCAGCTGTTCTACAGTGGACAGTGGTAAGTGTACTGGGTGGCATACACCAAATGTTTGTGTATTTTACACACACACACACACACACACACACACACACACACACACACACACACACACACACACAGAGGCTTTGGTGTTGATGCAATGCACAGAGTATACTGTACACATGGATGATTAATTTTGCAGTGAACTCATTTTGGCCTATGTAATTCCACCAAGACCAAATAGCCAAAACATCACATCAGTAAATAATAAGTCTGCCAGTTTAATATCATTGATGATGGTACTGGCAGGGTATATGTCCTCTTCCCCAATATAGTGCAGTCCTGGATTTGGTAAACATAGGTGTGTTTGTGTGGGTGGCACAGCCCCCCACTTTGGAGGGTGTGGGGTGGCACAGAACCACACATAGTGTGATTAAGAAATACTTAACCTGTTAAACTGTACAGTGTAACAGCAGACTAAGCGGGGGGATATGCACAACAATAACCCCAATGTGGGTGGCTGTGCCCACAACAACCACACCGAACTATATATATACCAACTCCAGTATCGCTGTACAGCTGTACAGTGGGGAAGAGGCCATTTACACATCCACTACTAGTTTTGATGGAATGAATTTCCACAAGATGATTCCTTTGAAATGTTACCTTTTACCAGTTCGTTCTCAGACAAATGATGTCCTGGGACATATAATTTCTGCAAACCAAAGTAGATCCCTTCACACACACACACACACACACACTTAGTTTGCAACACTGAGAGTAGAACCCCTACCTAGGTACTTATTGCTACTAATGTGTTTGGCCTTAATTGCACACACCACAGAGCTTTTAGGATGAGGTGTGTCCCGAGTTTCTTGTTAAGTGAAGAACATCACCAGGCCTTGTACGGTATGGTAATGCAGGATGTACTGGGTGTTAATGAACAATACATAGTATGGCGTACTGTCATATACACATTGACAAACACATACAGTCATAGACACATTTGACAGACCTGGGTTTAGCAGTGCTAACTACCTTGTCAGTGAGTCCATACTGTTAGGGAGTTTTTTGCACACAGCACATGCATCATTGGGCTGGATAGTGTAATCAGTTACCTGTATGGGTGATGGTGACATCGGTCCTCATACAGTGGACCTTGGGACATGTACTGGGGGTACCATGGTGTAAAGACAGTATACCCAGCACCCACACCCCACATTGGATATTGTACTCACTAAAACCCATGATAATGCTCTGACATACCCACAATCACACATTGACCAAGACTACAATACAAACCCTTGTCTATCTAATCAGTACTACTACATGGATATGCATTTATTGCACATAACACAGAGATAGTAGGGTGAGGGTTTGTCATGGCTCTCCTAATGTCAGCAACATCACCGTCCCTTATAATGTATGGCAAGGTTTATTGTATTTGGAGAATGTGGCCTCGGAATGCTGTCTCATACAAATATGCATCACACACAATTGCACACACATACAGACACACATATACCCACATTTGCCAGGACTCAGAGGGTAACCCATGCCTATCTACCCATTTGTAGAACAGTGTTATGTTGGTACTGCAAGCTTCAGCTAGCCCATAGAGTGAAGAGTGTAACAAGGTACATTTTATGTGAATTACAGCAGCAGCCATTTCTAAGTATAGCAATGGGGGGTGTAGTGGGTGAGAAGGCCCTCAGAGAATTTTCAACTACTTGTTTACAAACACACAGACTCTGTTATACTCAATACTGCACACACACATTTCTCATTACTGAGGTCCATAGGTGTAGGTGTTCCGAGGTGTGTACCAGCCTAATGTCCATGGAGAGATGACAAGAGTAGGGCATGTGAGTACATTGTTACCGTGCCACCTGACATTTGTCAGCAGGCCATCTATCAACTGATGTCACATGAGTGATCCCCAAGGTGACAGTTAAACTCAACATCCACTCCTCTGTTTTTCATCATAAAGTCATCATAGTGAAGTACCACACAAATCACAGTAATGATCCTATGGAATACAGAAGCAATATGTGCAATAAACATGAACAGTCTGAAACAATCTGGTCAGTCAGGAAGTATACACGGAACGCCTTAGTGCAAGAAATGTGGAACAAGCCTGACAAAGGGAATGTTTAGAGCCATGAAAATGGGGATATATCAGAAATATATCATAAATACTGGACTAGATAAGCTCACACAGTTGATGCAGTCACACCCTCCTGTCTGTCCTAACACATATTAACTGGAGGAGCAGAGATCCCAAGCCACATAATTCACACTAGCTAGTGACATACATCTTCACACCAGGCCATTGCTTTGTCAGAAATACACAACACATATGGTGGCCAGGCAACAGTACATCTGACAAATATCTGGACATAACATCACACTAGGGTATATACACTGTGCTGCTAGGCATGTCACCAAGCATTGTCTACACTACACGCAGAATGCCACAACACTAACCCAAGTTACCTATGGGGGAATACACATGTAACTGCAAGTATAGCAGGCACTGCACGCATGTAACAGCATGGGGTAAAAGACACCAGTGTAAAAGTGTATATCCACAACCGATCTCAACACAGTAACAGTCACATAATGGTAAACCTGAGTAATAGTACAGTCTATGGCCCGTGTGAACAAAAGTCATCATCATGTTTGCCACTCACACATTAACCCTAAATATACTGGCCCAATTCACAGTGTAGTCTGACACCTGACTGTGGTATGGGACATGACTCAGTCATCTGCACCTGTCCTGCTGGCTGAGGCTGGTGGTGGGTATGTGAGCCGCACTGACAAGCATGTGTGTGTGTCCTATAGACACACATTTGTGCCATGACATGTACTGCAATAGGATTTGTCACCTTGTCTAGTACTGCCTAGTATGTTGACAGCAGTATTTGTCATGGGTTTCATGCTGCCCATATAGGTGTCCACAACCTGCTGCCATCCCATTCAGCCACCTGATTTCCTTGCAGGCTCACATCCATACCATAGATACAACTATCAGAACATAGTACTTCATTCAGCAATTGATAGGAAGACTGACTTACCTTGTGACTGTGCCAGTATTGAGGATGGTGCTGGAGGGCTGCCTATATCAGATTCACATAGTACACTCCCTATACATGGTAAAGCACAGGTGGTGTCATGTTTGGCATCCCTTTTAGTATACGTGCGAGTCAGAGAGAGGTGTCATTCCCTGGGTCCCTACCATGTCAGTGTACGTGCGATGCATTGTCTCTTTGCCAAGGCTGGGCATACTGGGCACACCTCTTTCTGCCTACATGGGCAGGCTCAGGTAGTTCCTCCTCCGAGTCATTCTGTGCCTGTGATGGCCTTGGCAATGGTGGGGGGCCGTGCGGCTTTGCCCCATGCTGTTCCTGCTGTAGATGTTTCCGCATGATCAAATTGTGTAGCATGGTACATACTATGAACATTTCTGTACTTGTTCATAGGTTCATAGGTTCATACTAGGCTATCTGCCCAAGGGCATTTATAAGCCTAGCCCATAGTTATGTGGCTTTCGCCACCCCTTTAGTTTGAATAAAAACTATGCCTATCATTTTTCTGTGCCTCTGTCAAGCAGTGACACTGAAGTAATCCCTGGGGTATATCTGCGATCTCCCATCCATTGGTCAAGATTCCTCTTGAACAAGGCCAGCGAGGTGCTCTGCCTCACATGTACCGGGATTTTGTTCCACAGCATAGGGAGTCTCTGGGTGATGAATCTGTCCCTCCAGCACGTTCTATTTATAACCGTGTCAAGGTTTAAGTCTCCGCCCTTGTGGTTCTGAGGGATCTAGATTTTTGAGGTGAAGCATATTCATCAAATCTGGGTTTCACATGGCCTTATATGTCAGGCACAGGTCACCTCTGAGCAAGCGGTATGAGACTGAATAAAGCTGGAGTTCTTTCAGTCGGGCAGCATAAGACATATTTTTGAGACCCTTTATCCTTTTGGTGAGGAACTTTTGGGGCCTTTCAAGCTGCATCAGGTGTCTGGTCAGATACATTCGAGCGGCATTGTACTCAATCATAGGTCTAATGAGTGATGAGTACAGGGGACGATGACCTCCCTTGATCTAGATGTGAATCCCTTCATGATCAGGTGGGCGATATAGAAGGTTTTCCTAACTACTTTAGCAACATGAGTGTCAAGCGAAGACTACTGTCAACTTGGGTCCCCAGATCCTGATGACTTTCTGTGCTCAGTGGATTGTCACCTATATGGTAGCTAGGGGTAACCTTGTTTTTCCGAGGGTATGACTATGCATTTTTGGCGTTTAACTTCAGGCCATGGCTCTGGCACCAGTTATCCATTTCTGTGAGGCCCTTCTGGAGGATATCTGTGTCAGATGTGTTTTCGACTATGGCCCAGTTTGCAGTCATCTGCAAACTTTGTCAGCCATAACCCTCCTGTGTTTGCTTGTACTTCAGAAAAGTAGATGCCGAACAAGAGTGGACCCAGGACTGAGCCCTGTGGGACACCACTTGTGACAGGCTTTGAGTCTGACATGGCTCCAGCAACTCTGACCCTGTGGGTTCTGTCGCTTAGCCAGTTTGCAACCCATCTTGTGATGTATGGGTTTACATTCAAGCTGATGAGTTTTTCGATGATACCTGAGTGGGGTATTGTGTCGAAGGCCTTTGCCAGGTCGAGGTAGGCTGTATGGACTGCCTTTCCCTCATCAATGGCCTTGGTGACTGCCTCGAAAAAGTCAACCAGCTGGAGAGTACTGCAAGGCTCCACTGGATATGTCCAGGGAGTGGAACCATGACTTGAGCATCCCAAACACATGCTCTATTATGATTCTAGTTTGTGCATGTGCCTCATTATGGAGTTGTGTTTCAGGTGCATGCGCATTTCTGAGGGGTGTCATCAGCCACAGCTCCAGTGTGTAACCAACATCCCCCACTAGGTGGCCATATGTGATGTTCCCACTGACAAATGACTGGTACAGCAGTGTCATAAGCCAGATGTGGGAGTTGTGATAGCTTCCAGGGCTGCCAGCACACACATTCAAGATAATGCCCTGGGCATTGGACATGACCTGGCAGTTGATGGAGGGGAAGCCCTTGCAGTTTATGTAGATCCTACCCTACTCTCCAGGTGGTGCTTTGATGTATATGTGCATGCAGTCTATAGCACCCACTACCTCAGGGTATTCTGCTATTTGGCAGAAGAGATGCATATTGCTGGTCAATGCTTCACGGGTGTTGAGGAAATATATATGGTCACCTGCATGTGTTGACATGGCATCCAGGAACTGGTGAAATACCCTGGATGCTGATACCTCTGAGATCCCCATGATATCACCAGTTGGCCTTTGGAAGTTACCTGTGGCTAGTATTCTTAAGCCTACACATACCTTGGTATTCACTGGGATGGGTTCCCCTCTGTTGGTTCTGTGTGTGAGGTGTGGCTGGCACAGCTCAACAATTTGCTGTAGAATGTCCCTGTCCACCCTATAGTGCTGCACTATCTCCAGCTTATGTATCCCCTGATGGTTACCCTGGGTCTGTACACTCTTCTCCTTCTCCTCACTGTGGGTTGGTCTTCAACATTTACATCCTCAGCACCCTCACCCTCTTACACATATTGATGTATGAGAGTGACAGCAGCCCCTAACATTTTGTTAGTTTTGTCAGGTAAAATTTCGTCTGTGTACACCGGTGGTGTAGAGTTTGTGGGAAAAACTAGACTGGAAGGTGTTTACATAGTTTATAGTAGTGTGCTAGGCTGTTCCATGTGTAATTGGCTGATTCTGATACATTTCACCTGCTAGCTATGCTAGTTCTCCCTTGATTGCCTTCCTACTGCTGTTTTCCCTTCCCATTGCCTTCCCGTTTAAGCCCTGAGGTACGCCATGCATACCCAGTGCTCAGATGTGAACAGAGCTGCTATTTTCTGCTTTTTTGTTTTTTTTTAACCCGGTGCACGGCGCACACACCCATTTAGGCTATGTACACAGTATTGAGGAACATCTGACACACCCCCTTCCTTAGCTGTGTTTAGCTAAGGGCAAACACGAGCCACAGTGCTCCAATGAGCTTACAGCAAGCATGACACACCCCCTTATGAAGTCATTCAGCTCTTAGACTTGCACTGTTTTATTGCTGCACCTACATGGTTGGGTGCAAACTAACACTGAGAGGAAATCTGTGATTCAGTATTAGTCCCCTCATTTGCATAAAACAGAATGCTAATTCATAGTTACCACACTCACACTCAGCCTTCCCCTTAGCAACCACTACTCCCTGGTATTGTTGTGTTATGCATGCCATTGACTATCATGGCAAAATACTGATTTGGGTTTAAAAGCTTATTTCCAACTTTTTTTCTAATTTTCAGCTCGATTCCATTTGCACACCGCTGCCCTATGCTTAAACGGCAGAAATCGGCCAAAAAAAAAGTAATTTTGCAACTATTTATCATGCCAATGGCCATATATTTAGCCATTGGCATGGCTACTCCACTGAATACATGCTTTCTTTGGAGCTGTCATGCCTCCGTTTTGTAATTTGCAGAAATGTATTCGGTTAGTAACTGAATACATTTCTGCAGGTTACACTATTCCTGCACAGACGCCTGCCTGCTTCCTGGATTGCTAATTCACCTCATTTGCATGGCTTTCACCTACAAATGGAGTAATTAGCATATAGCAATAGTGTCCGTGCAGGAATACTGTAGGAGCGCTCGTGCACGTCCCGGGAACTCGTTCCTGGATCGCTCGTCGGCCATATTGCGTGCAGCAGCTCTTGCACTATTCCTGCACACCATGCAGAGCTTGTTGAATCCTGGGGTATATGTTTTAAGTCCTTTTGTAAATAGCAGAGTCAAAGCCATTTGTATACTTTTAGACTTGTTAGTTTTATGGTACTACTGCAATGTTTCCACATATGTTGATCAATTTTCCTCCCAGTTTTATTTATTGTTTAGCCTGATCACTGCCTGCTGTTTAAATTCCATGTGCAATTCACAGTAAAGGCAAAGAGTTGTAAACCGCATTGTACTCTCTAAACTCCTACTCCTAAACCCAGGACACTTTAAGTGTTAAACTACTTACCCCCCCCCCCCCAGATATGCAGTCCAGTGTAATCTCTCATATCCTCCCAAAGCACAAACACAATCCAAACTGCATTAAACACACCTTTTTCCTTCATATTTCTTTCCAATAACAAGGGACATCATTGCTCATTCCTTTGTAAGATTAACTAGTTTATTGCCTTAACTTTCAGAGTACTCAAAAAGGAATACAGTCCTCACTGGCAAATAGAGAGAATGTCACAAATCACAGCTGCTTGTTTGAATGGCATGTTCTCAGTGAAATCAAAATGAATCAAAGGTTCTCCATTAACCAAGCAAAACTCAAGGTATACTTAATTGTTTTATACGTATGCAAATATTTCAGAGACACAGGTAAAATAATAATTTCCAACCATGCACTTTAGTATTTTCTGCAGTAGATCTGCCCCTTGTGCGTTAATATCTAAAACATTTGCACAAAGGCACCAAATTATTGCAATTTAATATGGCTTTTCTATCAAGTAATATTTACTCTCTATTATCAATGGTCATCAGTGACCATTTTGGTCATGTAATTAATTAGATCAGTTTACTTCAGTTATGGTTGGTTTACTTCATACTGTGCTTATACTTTCTGACCTTGTACTCATATGTGGATACAATCTAACACACTCAGTTTATGAGTTGAATACATTAGTAGAGTGCATGCAGATTTACATACAGTAACTACAGTTTTATGGCTTAAATGTGGATTCAGAAAAACTATTGCATTATGTACCAGTGTCTGCTTAAAAGTATTGCTCTTGCCTTATATTACCAGATTTTATACTAAAGAACACTTTTATTATTTGTTGCATCTTGCACAGAGCTCTAGTTATAAAATGTTACTCTACCCATTAATTTTTCAGATTTTCTTTTCTCTATAATCTTAGCAACATGACAATTTGGGTACTAACCTTATTTCATTACTGTAATAGCTTTGTGAAATAATTCTTAATGTTCAGATCATCTGCAGATTTGATTTTAAACTTTAGTATATATTTTCTTGTGCTTGTAATCACACCCAGTCCATGCAGTTTTTCATCTAACTGCATGGCTGCATCTAAAGCTATCTTGAATGACCATGTGGTTTCATCATCATGACCTTTATATTTTATTTCATTTGCCTGCTTCAGGCTTCATTTTACTACCATTTTTGCCATTAGACCTTTTAGTTGTATATTCGCTAGTTCTGTGGGCATTTGTTGTGCTATACACAGCTCTGTAATCATACAAATTATCAATCTCAAGAGTCTGCAATTTTCTGCACTCAAGTTACATATCCATCTATTTTTTTTCATGTACACATTGATGTATGGTAAAAAATGAACATATTACATAAGGAAGAATGCTCTTTGGCTCACAAAATGCCTGAACTCTATTTCTAATTTCTTCTATTTTATCTCTTTCATCATCAAGTTTAAAAAGCATTAAACTTTATAGCTTCCTTGACTATGGTATGTAGGAATGTTGTATAGTGAATGCTTTGGTTTCTCTGTAGTTCTGCTTGCGGTGAAATACAGCTGCAATTTCTGAAGTTGAAAAACAATATTCAAATATCTTATCATACACCTTAACAGATATAGGTAATGGGTGTCTAGAGAAGAGTTTTTTGATAACACAATTCAAGAGAGATTGGTAGTTCAGTGCTTTTTTAAAAGCAAGCTTCTGAAAACGGTGATTACTGTGTGAGAATGAAATACGAATTATGAAAACATGATTTTCTGAAACTTTAAGTAAAATACTAATAGGCAAAGGTTGTTTTGGAGTTTATTTTATCAAACTGCAGAAAAAATAATAATAGCTGGTATATAATAAATAATAAATAATCATTTTGAGTCATTTGCAGTGCTTTCCATACTGACACAAAAATGAAATGTTTGCTGAGTTTCTCAACACAATCTATTTGGCTTAATTGCATAGACCAGTAGACGTATCTTGCAAGGGAAACAGTCAATTTGTTTGTCATAGAGGGTGAACATTCGGCAGTAAGATAGCTCCTGTTGTCATACATGTAATATGCAGTCCTTTAGAAGTACAGACAGAAATGAACACAATGAAAAGACTGAGCCAAAGGATGCATTTACATCAACAGCTTTACTAGAGAGTGGGAATAATCATATCACATGGCCCACACAAACTTAAAGTGATGCTGTGCTTTTATCTACATATTCTGTCCTCTTAGGTTCATAGATTAGTACTAAGCTAACTGCTCTCGTGAGCCATTTTAAGCCTAGCCAGTTATCCCTTGTGAAACTCAAACCCGCACCTTGTGCTTGCAAGGCAAACACCTTAACCATTAGGCAACCCTCCCAACCTTTTATAGTAGGATATTTGAAAGGATGATCCTCATGAATGTTATTATATGGGTTAATGTATTTAATGGTATGATTTTGAAAATTAGACACATTTTATCATTTAGCTTTTCACTTCTGATAGTGAAGCATTTAATTTTCAATGTGTTCTGCTCAGCAAAAGTAAAGACTGCTCCAGATTGGTCCAGTAACCATAATGGAAAAGGAGAACAACCATACGTCAGTAATAAATAGTCATGGCTTTATGTGATCTACTGTGGTTCAGAATATAAGAAATGAAAAATCAATTTGAATTAACATTTTGGAATAGTCCACTTTCTTAGAATGATAGTAATTAGCATGAACAGTATATTAATGTAATTGCTGTAAGTTGATATTAACTGGTCTGAAACATCTCTCACAAAAAAAACTCTACAGCTTAAGCCATTTTAATAGATAATGTATTTCAACCCCAATCTTCCTAACTCTTCCTACCTCCTAACAATATGATTAGTTTAGCTCCAAGATAATTAAATTATGGAGTCCTTACTGGGGAGAAAAATATGAAAAACACAAATGTAGCTGCTGCATATAAGACTTCTGTTTTGAAACTGCATCACAGAAATATATAGCACACACATGATAATCCTATCCATCTCTTTAAGAAGGGTAAGGCTAGTATCACATGATGTTTGTGAATCTACTTTATCCCTGGTAAATAACTCGGACTGTAGATGGAAAGCTACCAACCAACATCTTCTGTGCCATACACAGTCATATTGCCCGAATTAACATACTGCCATTAATCATTTCCACTTGTTCAGATTTAAATAAGAGTGGATGCAGCCCCAACACTTCAGTGAAATTGTAGTTGGTTAAGGATAGGGATAACAATATTTATTTATTTATTTACATTTGTTTAAAGGGTAATGTCCACTGGACAAGAAGTCCTTTTTCAGTGGAGACCCGAAGAGAAAAGCTCCAATGAACATAGTTATACAGTAGCATAAACTGAATCAGGTATACAAAGTGATACGGGTATTATATAATAAAACAGTAAAAAAAAAAAACATGGTACATAGGTGGAAAGACAATAGTGAGTAGCATACAATGTAATTACAATGTTTTGCTCTGTATGGCCCCTGCATCCTAAGAGTGTAGCGCTCTTTCAGTCGCAGAACTACCACCTCAAACTACCTTACAATCTGTTATGAGATTATTTGCCTATAACATCGATCTTTACAGACATTGCCTAGCAGGATACAGCCTTTTTCCTGTGCCTGGTAGATTTTTTGTTGTTATTCCTCTATTCCACACTATAGTTCTAGTGCCACTCGTTACTTTCCCCTCTTATCTTCTAACCTTGGGCTTTGAAACATCCAATTGCGCCACATAACCAGCATGCTTAGTGATCTGTATCTAGCGCCTCTCTTACTGTGGGGCTCTATCAACAGACGCTATCCCCACAATTAACCCAATTATACTGTGTTTTGCAAAGTGTCTTTACAATTAATCATTTTTTCCTTATGGTATTATAATTAACTCTTAGTAACTAATGTAATTGTGAACCACTCTTATCTGACTGTGTATTTCAGAAGGATATTAAACTAATCAAATATGCTGTTATAAATAAGTCTTTTTGCAGATTTAATAAGGGATTTTTTCTACTCCCATTTTATTATAGCTCCCTGCATAACTTGTTTTAATGCCATTGCTTAGCATCACCCTGAATTTGTAGTTGTAACTAGCTTTATTTTGCAGTTATGGAAGTGTGATAAATGTACAAAGTGTTGCATTAACTGATGTTACAGCTGTTACTGGGTTTATGTAACTTCTTTACCTGCTCCTTAATATTGGACTGCCTGCCTTACCACCTTTTTCTGTCTCTCTATCTATTACCAGCTCTGTGTTCCAGACTGTCCCTGTGTCAAACACTTGCATTTTCCCAGGTGGATGCCTCTGAAGACCCGTACTAACTAAGGGAATAACTAAACAGCTCACTGAGAGAAATTTTTCCTTTGTAAAAAAAAAGTATGTATTAATTCATACAGATATAAATTCTATCCATATGATTGTTTAGACTCTGCTAAGCTAGACAAGCTTCTCGGGCAGGAAAGCCAGCAGCCACCCCCCCCTCAGCCTTTCACTTTTGCTCTTTTACATAATTCTTATCTCTCTCTATCCTCCTTCCTACATTCTCTTCTTCTTCCACATGTCCCCCTAACCTGACCAAACTAGGTAGGGACCTCTCTTTACCATTACCTTGCACCTCACTAGAAAGTGTCACTAGCATAGCTCTCTGCATTATACTGCCTTCCCCTTTACTGCACTCTCTCTCTCTCCACTAGTTCTCAGCTCTTCTTGGACGCACTTACCCACTCACTCCCCTCAGTCATAAGACACCCTTGTTCTGCGTCCTCACCCTGACTTCCTTCCCACTTGACTCTGAGCTTTCTTCTACAGTCCCCACGTTTAGACTTACCTCTGAATCACTCTCTTTCTTCACTGATTGTCTTCCATCACACTCTGCTCTCTTGGCTCTTCCTGCTCCGTTCGCCCTGCGGGCTCATTCTGCTCCCCTACCCTGCCCCCAATTTCCACCCGCCCCCACTACTCCTACATATATTACTTTAGAGGACACACCCTCACTTGACTAACACCAATCAAATACACTTCATCATTAACACCCTCAACCCCTTTAGCATCACTTCACATCCACTTATTACATAACTTAATCTTCTCCTTTCTCTCAGGTCAGACTACTACTTCTCAGTTTTGCTACACATCTACCCCTTATTACCTCTCTCATCTTGCTTAACTTTGAAATGCCTGCATTATTTATCCCTTCACAACTCCAACTACTTTTCTGCATCTCTCTCCTAACTCATCTAGCCACTACCTATCTCCTTACATCATATGAACAACCATTCCACTACTTCCTCACCTTTCCCTTCACACACACCTCTACAGCTATACTCCCTTTAATCTCTATTTCCACAAACCTAACTTATAAAGCTAGCTACCAACTACCCAAATACCACAGACTTGTACATATTAAATTCTACAACCTCAAAATAAAAAAATCA
Organism: Protopterus annectens; assembly: GCF_019279795.1. Classification (NCBI taxonomy): domain Eukaryota; kingdom Metazoa; phylum Chordata; order Ceratodontiformes; family Protopteridae; genus Protopterus; species Protopterus annectens. Next base: position 1,023,952,030 of record NC_056729.1, read on the forward strand.
CTAGTCTGCCTCTATAAACCTCTCCAGACTAAACAACTATTACTTGTCCATGCTCTATTGGATGGTGACATTCATCCTAACCCTGGCCCTCACCATAACTATTCTACAGGAAACACACACCAAAATATAACTAGTACCCTCTTAACTGCCAAACCTGGCAACACACTTTCAGTTGCTCATGTTAACATTCGTAGTATATGTAACAAAATTGCTCAAGTTCATGCCCTCTTAGATGTCCACCAATTTGACATTCTTTGCTTATCTGAAACATGGCTTAAACCTCACATTAAAGACAACAAAATTACCCCACCCGGATATAATATTATAAGACATGACCGCCCAGTCAAAAAGGGAGGAGGAGTTGCTATCTTATATAAAGCTAACCTTCAAATCAGTACTATACATCCCAACCTACCCCTTGACAATAATACCAAAATTATCTGCTTAAAGCTTCCACTCAACAAAAGTAAAGCAATAAATATTATTTGTACATACCTTCCCCCAGGAAATAACATTATTACACTAGAAAATATCCTTAACTGGCTCTCCTCCAACCTCCCACAAGAAACAATTATCCTAGGTGATGTAAACATTGATTGGAATACCTGTAAAAGTATAAACCCCACCTCCCATATAAACTTATATGGCTTCTCACAACTTATCAATAGCCCTACCAGAACAAATAAAATCAATATCCATGAAACTACCTTAGACTGGATCCTTACAAATAACCCCCACCAAACCTATACATCTGGTACCCTTCCGGATGATCTAAGTGACCATTCACTAACTTACATCATTAGACATAGAACAAACCTAACTCTTCCTAATACTGTCGTAACATTACGCTCAAAAAAGCAATTTAACTCCAAACTCTTTCTAGCTGAACTAAAAGAATGTAGCTGGTCTCTACTAAACCTTCTTCCCCTTAATGAAGCAGTTGAACACTTCAATTCCACATTCCTATTCATTCTAGACCGTCATGCACCTCTAGGTACTATTAGAACCAAAGCTAAACCAGACCCCTGGCTCTCCAATGACACCAGGCAAAAAATCACTCTTAGAAACAAATTTTGGGCAAAATGGCACACTACTAAAAATCTGACTGACCGCCAAACCTTCAAAGAACTTAGAAACAGTACAAAAAAAGCCATTCTGACAGACAAAAAGAAATATTTTTTTCCTAACTCAACAAACCTTTAACAAGCAACCTAAACAATTCTGGACAAGTATTAATAATCTTCTTTCCCCAGGCCAATCTGTCACACCCAACCCACTAGGATCCAACCCTGACAATCCCTCACAAACAGCTAATGCCTTTAACTCTTTCTTCACAAATGCTATCCAAACATTGGCTAGTCACCTATCTCCTGACACCTCAAACCTGCCCACATCTTCTTCTACTCCACCTCCTGCTTTTCATTTTGAACCTATTCCTACCTCCTTTATCTTCTCACTCCTTAATAAACTAAAACCTACCACCCCTTCTGCCGACAGACTCCCTGCAGAGTTCCTTCAAATAGCTGCCAAAGCTATAGCCTATCCCATCTCTATACTCTTAAACAGATCTATTACAGAAGGAACTGTTCCCTCTATCTGGAAAATATCTCATATTATTCCACTCCACAAAGGTAGGAACTCCAATGACTTATCTAACTATCGTCCTATAGCACTCCTATCCCCTCTTGCTAAAATATTGGAAAAATGCATACATAAACAACTATTTAACCACCTTCTCCAAAACAGCCTACTTGCTTCTTGTCAGCATGGATTTAGACCTTCCCATAGCACCACCACTGCATTGCTCTCCTTTACTAACTCCATCAACTTTAACCGCAATAAAACTATTCTATCATCTGCAGTCTTCATTGCCTTGTCTAAAGCTTTCGACATGGTTAACCACCACCTTCTGCATGTTCTTACTTCTCTCTCACTTGATGCTCCTTCCATTACTTGGTTCACATCTTACTTAAATAACCGTCGACAGGCAGTTCTCTGGAAAAACTTACTATCTGATCACCTTCGTATCTCTGTTGGGGTTCCTCAAGGCTCTATCCTAGGCCCCCTTCTATTTTCCATCTTTATCAATGACCTGCAAACAGCTATCCCTAACACCACCTGCATTCAATACGCAGATGACTCCACAATAATCTGTACAGCCACCTCTCAAACTGAACTCCAGTCTATTACCCAAAATGCCTTTAACACTGTAGAACAATGGTTCTCTCAACGATGCCTGCTCCTTAACCCTAAGAAAACTAAACTACTACTCTTCTCACCTACCCGAAAGTCCATTCCTTTACACTTCACTCTCACTTCCAACAACAGTACAGTTATCTCACCTGATCTTACCACTAAGCTACTAGGAATAACTATAGACAATAATCTCAACTTTGATTCTCACATTAACAATACTATAAAATCAGTTAACAAAAAAATAGGATCACTACATAGAATCAAACCCTTTCTCACTCCACTAGCAAGGACCACAATAGCTAGAACCCACCTAATCTCTACCCTACTCTATGCCTCACCAATATTCACCAGTCTCTCTAAAAATAACCTCAATAAACTAGTAACATCCTATGATAACATTGCTAGATTTGCTACAGCATCTACTTTCAGGACCCATCACAGCCTGAACCTAAAAGAACTAGGATGGCTCGAACTCCCCAATCTACTCAAACTCCAACAGCTTACTATAGTGCACAAGACCCTATACCAACCTAGAAAAACCCCAATACTTTCCAGTCTCATTACACCTTACACTAACCTGAGACACCTGCACTCTTCTAACAAACCTCTGATCCATACTACTAAAACTAACAATTTAGCAGGTGATTGCTTGTTCTCCAATGCTGTTGGAAAAATATAGAATAAGCTTCCATCTGAGATCTCATCTCTCACATCACTCCCTCTGTTTAAAAGGAATCTAAAACTTTATCTCAATAAACACTGGATTTGCCCCTGTACTAACCCAGAGTAACCCTCTCCTCTTTTCTTTTTCTTATTTCTTTCTCACTTCTTCTCTATTCTTTTTCTTCCTCATATCTCTAATACCTTTCCCTTTTCACCTCAACGCATTTTATATCAATTTTATGTTAAATTTCATTGTAATTAATAATATGTTTATGTCACAATAATACTTGTTTTGTAATTTTGTAATTAATATTGGAGCTTTTCTCCCCAGGCCTCTACTGAAAATGGACATATATCCAGCTGGACTAGCCCGGTCAACAAGTGTAAAATAAAATAAATAAATACAAGTCAGTGCAAGTGTAGATATGATATAAACATTTAACTTAGTATATTTTTTTTTTTGTAAAGAGGGATCTACATTACAGGATTTAGAAAAGCTATGGACAAAATAGTACTGAAATGGGGGGTGGGGGTGGGGGAAGGTTAGTCTGGAGCAGAGCATGGGCATAGCCAATGTGATATGAAATATTGTTTTAGTTCCTGCTTAAAGTATCTTGTATGGTCAATAGATAGGATTTGTTGAGGGAGTGAGTTCCAGACTTTAGCAATCCTGTGGCAGTATAAAGAGTCCCCATAAGAGTTTAGTGATTTATTCATTTTAAGTAGGAATTTGTCTGCTGATCTGAGAGAGTTAAGGTTTCTGTAGGGCTGAACTAGGTTAGTTAGGGTTGGGCAGCGCTCAGGTGTATACATCACTGTGTGGGCAATCAATAATTGGTTTAGTGTGAGTACATTTGGGAATTCTAACCATTCTAGTTGTTTGAGGGCAGTATACTGATGTGTTTTTTGTGGTAGGTTAGTTGCAAATTTGGCTATCTTGTTATAGCAGGATTTGAGTTTATCTAGTTCAGTTTTACAGAGGTTTGTGAATATCTGAGAACAGTAGAGAAGCGAGGATAATAAGTGGGTTCTTGCAGTGGCCAGTCCAGCGTGGTCTGAAAGATAGGGTTTAGCTCTGTAGAGTGAGCCGAGTTTAATATGGACTTTTTTAATAGTTTGAGTTATATGTTTTTCAGATTTTAGTGCATTGTCTATGGTAACCCCAAGGAGTTTAGTGTGTTCAACTGGTTTTATTTTAATGCCTTTGGAAGAGAAAATACAGAGGGATTGGCACTTGGTTAGTGAGGAAGGATTTGAAACGACCATAAGCTTAGTTTTATTAGGATTTAGTATCAGTTGATGGGTTGCTAGGTATTTTTCAATATTGGTAAGGGCAGTCTGGGTCTTCTTTTGAGGTGTCTCGACTGTGGGTGCTGAGCAGATGAGTGAGGAGTCATCTGCGTATTGAATGATGTTAGCCAGACTAGCAGCTTTTGTAAGGTCATTGGTAAATATTATAAAGAGTAGTGATCCTAGCATTGATCCTTGGGGGACCCCTACAGAGATGGGAAGGAGGGAGGAGAGTTTATTGTCCCATAGGGTAGCTTGCTGTCTGTTTGAGAGGTAGCTATGGAACCAATATAGGGTCCCATGGCAAAGGTTGTACTGGCAAGTTTGTTTAAGAGGATTTGATGTGATACAGTTTCGAAGGCCTTTGACATATCAAGAAATGTAGCAGAGACAAGTTGGTAGTTATTTTTTAGGTGGTTTATAGAGTTGGTAAAGCTAATGAGTGCTGTACTAGTACTGTGTTTTGGTCTAAAATCATGTTGTGTAGCAGAAAGGAGGTTGTTATTTTTGAAGTGGTCAATTATTTGCTTATGTATACACTTTTCTAGGATTTTTGCTAGGGGTGAAAGTATGGCTATGGGTCTGTAATTAGATATGTCTTTGGAGGGGCCTCCTTTATGCAGTGGAATGATATGGGATATTTTCCATATGGTAGGCACATATTGTTCAGTAACAGAGTGGTTAATTAGGATTGATATGGGGTATGAAATAGATGGGGCAGCTAATTTCAGAAACTCACCTGGTAATTGGTCAGCGGCGAGGGTACATGGCTTTACTTTCGATAGTAAGTGTTGTATGTAGCTTGTTTGAATGGGTTGAAGTCTAAATTGGGTTTCTGGTAGGCCGGATGGAGTGGGTACAGACATGGGTGGGGTAGAAGTGTTTTGTAGTAGGGAGGTTATTGATTTGATAAAGTGGGAGTTGAACTGAGATTCAATAGGTTCTGTAGTATTGTTAGCAGTTGGAACTGGGGTAGTGGGTTTACCTGGTTTGAATAGGTGGTCAACTGACTACCAAAATTCTTGTGGATTTGTTGCATATTTTGTTTGCCAAGTTAGAAAGTATGTTTTTTTGTCTATCCTGATTTGTTTCTTAGCGTGATTTCTTAATTGTTGGAAAGTGATGAGACTGTCATGACTTTTGTTAGAAAGATAGAGGGACCATGCTTTATCTCTTAATCTAAGTAGCTGGATTGTTTCTTTTGCTAACCATTGGAGTTTTTTGGTTATAGAACGATTTTTTTCTGAGTGGGGCAAGTTTATTTAAGATTTGTAGGAAAATGTCATTAAAGTATTTCACTGCATGATCTAATTGTAGAGTTTTTAGGGGAACCCAGTTCTATTGTTTAAGGAGGGTCTGGAAGGTAGATGGTGAGAATTGTTTTTTTATTGTGGATGTAGCGGTAAGTGATATTACCACAGTTATTAATGTTTTTTCTTATTAGGTATACTGGGTAGTGATCACTTAAAGTGTCTGGTAGGCTGCCAGACTCATAGTTGAAGTTAGTTTTATTTGTTAGAACCCAGTCAAGGGTGGAATGCCTATTTGTATGCTTGTCTATACGTGTAAGGAGTTTTAAGTTTTGGTGGAAATTATAAAGATTTATAAAGTTCGTTGTTGTATTTGAGGAGCATGTGAGCCAGTCCAGGTTCAGGTCACCTAGTATTATTGTTCCCTGGTTAAAGCTAGTGGAAGCCCATTCCAGTATATTTTCAATATTTTGTAGATTATTAGGAGGGGGGAGGTAGATAGCTATGATGACTACTGATTTGTGTTGATTTATATTGAGCCTGGCAGTTAGGATTTCAGAGTTGGGGAGGTTAGGTGGGCTACAGTTGAGTTGAACTAGTTTGAGGTTTTCTTTATATAGGATGGCTATACCTCCACCACGTTTAACTAATCTGTCCTTTCTAATGATGCTATACCCATTACGGAGTATTTCTTCAGAAGTGATATGGGGCTTAAGCCAAGTTTCTTTTGGGGAATATGTTGTCATGGCTGCATGGAATTCATCTGTTTTATGTAGGAGGCTTCTAATGTTGACATTTATAAAGAGAAGGTCTGACATATGTCTTTTTTAGTGGTAAGGTAGGTGTGGTAGTCCCTGGGTTTGGATTGAGGGGTTGGTTAGGTAGAGTGGTAGTACCAGGGCCTGAGTTGGGATGGATGTCAGACTGAAGTTTAATATGGGTAAGTGAGTGCAGGATAAGAAGTTTTATCTTGGAGATAAGTCTCTTGTGTATATAAGGTCTATTACTGGGGCTACATATTTGGAAGTACCTTAGTGAGAAAAACTCTGAGAGTGGAGACATATGAAGAGAGATGAGGATAAATGGGTTCTTTTGACTGAGGCCAGCATTAATGGGTGAAGTTGGAGAGGGGTAATGAATAAGGTGAAGTGACTGGTATGAAGATAAGTGTGTGACCAGGGATAGTAAGGCTAAAATAACTGAGCATAGGAAGAGTAGCTTTGAAGAGGGCGTGGTTGGCAGTATATAGTTAAAGGAGGGGTTTAATGGCAGTAAGGTTGTGTAGGAGAAAGATAGAAGCAAAGAAGGGTGGATGAGTTACAGTCTTACAAAGAGTGGAAGAGTTACAGTCTTACAAAGTAAAGACGACTAACAAAAATATGTTGAAGCGTCATTATTTTATAACTTGGCCAAGCCTCCTAAAACTAATAGGTACATCAGCTGTATTTTATGTCAGACACAATATATATTTATGTTGGCTTCTGAAATCTACCCATCTTGTGAGCACAGCTTTTAGATTTGAGGCAGATATTTATGAGTCTGTATAGCTGTAAGGATTTTAACTTCTCTTTTCGTAATTTAAATGCCAAGTCTCTGAGGACAGCATTTCCTGCTAAGCAGAACTAAATAATGTATGAAGGCATCCCAAGCACAGTAAAATCACTTGCTCAAGTGTCAGAGCTGATAATGCAGCATTCACATTATATCATGCATTTATTTGTCAGGTTTCATTTAATGTGTATACAGCTAAGTGAAGTTTCCCATGTCTCAGTTTTGGATTCATGCTAGTGGTAGAGGTTAGTCTGAGTGACAACCTTTTTATTTTATTTTGTTTAAAAATGTATTGGGTTACAGTGCTGATCTCAAATGAATTAATTTCTGACTCAGCCTGGTGAAACACACCATACAGTAAAATAATACAGAAAATTCATGTATAATTGTACACATTAATCAATGATTAGCAAAATCTAAGGAAGAAATGCAATACAGTGAAACCGAATAAATATTCAATACTCAAATAAACTTCAGTTTCTGAGTCACCTTTATATTCCATACAGCATGCAAACAATGCAAGTGCATCCAACATATCAGAACAAAATATGCATGACTATGACTGAAAACCTCTGTTAAGCCTGTCAGAATTTAATTAATGTGCCGGGTCCCCAGTACTGTAAAACTAGGAGCTTTGACAAGAAGAAGAATTGAACGCATTTCTTATTCCCTTTCTTTGCAGTTTACTCATGTCATTTCAAAGCAGCCCAGTTATCGTACTGCCACTAGTAATAGTAATGAGTATTTTAATAAATTTCTTACCAACAGCAATGCATTTTATCAAGATATTATTGACTATAGAGAGAAAACCTTCCTGCATTCAGGCTAACATCTTCAGCTTGTTTTAGGACCAAGAGGAAGGATGTTGATATAAGTTTTGCCCTCTTGCCCAGAATCAACCTAAATCTTGCAAATGAATGAATTACTTGATTATGAATGATTAAATATAACATTACAGTTCACATAAAATCAGTAGAATTATCCATATGAAGTAGTAGGATTAAGTCTAGTTTAATAGTTCAGGTTTGAGAAAAAGGTATCACTTTTTATTTGGATGGTGGTAGGCATGCATGAGCTAAGAGTATAGTTAGTGTAAGAGGCAGCATTTACTTGTATATAACACCTGGAGAAAAGATTATTCCTAATTAGTTAAAGTGAACATTCATATGCAAGAAACAAAGGGTCTACTGCAGCTGCACATCTGCTAGTAGTTTGTGACACACCTGCTCACTGCCACTTGCTTGAAAAAACAAGTGCTGTAACTCCCACTAGCCTGATCATCCATTTCTACATAGCCCTCCCAAATACATTACCCTATACTCTACATAACCTTACTATAACCTAAACCGTAAACCTAAAACTCCTTCTCAGTTCCCAACCTGACTCATTGGTTCCTCACCCTAAATCTCCACTTCCTAAACCTAGATTCCCTGATCACTCCCTGAACGTAAAACTCCAACTATCCTCTCTAAACGTAAATTCTCCAATCACTCCCTAACCCTAAAACTCCCTTCCTGCCTCCCTAAACCCAAAACTCCCTTCCTGCTCCTTAATCCTAAACTCTTCTCCATCTCCCTAATCCTAAAGCCCCCTCCCCGTTCCTTCCCATGGCTGCTTGCCCAAAGTCATATGTGTTCAAGCATGAACAGCAGCCTCACTGAGCTACAAGTCTCTGGCATGAGACGGTGTATGACAAGCATTTGGGACTCTGGCACCTCTAGTGAACCCAGAAACTAAACATGCTGTTTGAATTATGAGACATTCCAGTCTCGCTGTAAGCAGGTACTCTGCCTCCTTACTGTATAAAACCTGAAGCAGATGATATTGCATATCTGATCAGTGTAATCATTAATTGCTCAATCAACTGGACATACTTGCCAGGCCTGTGAAAAAAGTCAAGATTAGTCCTTTATGCAGAGAAGAGTCGAGTGACCAGCTAAACCAATTTCTGCTTCAATATCTTCTGTCAGTGTTCTTAGAAAATTATTTTAATACATAATTGTTGTAATACCTAATGGAATACAATATTTTCAATCTGCTATTTAACATAGTATCAACCCAGGACATGGTTGGGAAGTGAGACAGTGCTGTTGTCTTGCACTGAATGAATAGCAGCTAGAATCTTTTGCTGATCTAATCAGATCAATCTTCTCAGATTTATCAAAGACCCTTTATACCATTATCAATGGCATTTGTTTTCATAGATGTAGTAACTCTTGCCTTTTAGACCCATACACTAAACTGACCATGTGGCTACTGCAGCTATAAAAGCGGCATACTGTTAGACAAAATTGCACCACCTCAGAGTCCTGTTCAGTCATCCCTGTACTTCCTAAGATCACTTATAGGTCTACTATTATTCACCAACATTGTATGCTTTCTCTGTACCTAATAGACATACTGCTTGTGGGTGATTCAGTACCCTTCTACTCCTCTAGCAGAATATCAGAAGGCTCTAAACAGCTTTCAGCTAATGTCTTTTACCTAAAATTTTAGAGTAAGCAACCTGGTTTCCAGATTAGTGTCAGAGTACTAAAGCAGTACTCATCTCTATTTTCCCACAATAATCTGATCAACTTGTCACCATTCCATCTTATCTAAGAAGACAGGACCGCAAATGGAACTGTGTCATAGATGAAGTTACCTGGCTTGCATTATGGCAAGGCCTTAGGTTTAATGAGCACATTAAAGCAGTTATACTTAGAACAAATCTGTCATTAGAAATTTTCTGCATAGCTAACACGTTTATGACCCCCCCCCCCCCATACAGTGTCACATCAGCTGGGTACATAAGTCTTGATATAATTCAGCCATTTATCATCTGATTCCAAAATGTTACTTTCTGAAACAGCAAATCTCTACAAAGTCATTTTTGAGTTGTTGACTGGATGTATTAGCCTAGCTATTTAAGTAAACCTTGTATAGATGAGTACCGAATTTGAAAGAGAAATACAGAAAAATAATTTATTTAGTTGATTCATTTGTTAATCAGGTAGACTCACTGGACAGAAGTGCCCCTTTTCAGGAGTTACCCACGTATACTGTCTGGTTAAGTTACTTACTCAGAATTAACAGCAGGCAAACAGGTGAATGGAATCAAACCCTGTATAATTGATTAAAGGAAACACACGTTAATGGTTAAGAGCCATGCTCACCTGCACTAACTGTTAGACAGTTTATTTAGAATTTATTTAGGTTATTTAACAGAACTTATACAAAAATATTAGGAGAAGGTGATACTACAACAGAGCATCATCTGCAGAAGATTAAATCTTAAAGCTTCAGGCAAAAAATAAATTAACTATGAAACTGGCATTAGAATGAAATAGCATACACAGAAATACATATGTTATTGTCGTTCTAAATGTAACCATACTTTGTACAAATTTCAGGATGTTGCAGTTTGTAACAATTATATTGACATTGTGAAAACTTAAGCAGGACACAAGATTAAAGCAAGCACCTGTGATGTCAAAAATCATGACAACAAATGCCAATCAAAACAGAGATAAAACAAACAGGTTTATAGATATAAATAGGCCAATGACCCTCAGGGCTTTTATAAGCATAGCCACGCAATCCAATCCATTTCTGATCCTGTGTATCATGGGCGTTTATCAGGTTATGTGGGGGGTATGTTAGTTTGGGCATTACTGCCTGCCTCTGTCTATCAAAGACATGGGGGGCCATACCTTGGGTGAATTTCTGATTTCCCATCCATTGGTCAAGGTTAGACTTAAATAGGATTAGGGATGGACTCTGCTTCACATTAATGAGAAGCCTGTTCCAGAGCATAGGGATCCTTTGAGACACATTATCTGTCTCTCCAATATGTCTTATTTATGCCACAGGCAAAATTTAAATTCTTCGGTCTAGTGGTTCTGATGCTGTTCATTTTGCAGATGAGTAAAAGGTCCATCAGAGCTGGATCCGAGGATGCTTTGTATGCCAGGCATAGATTGCCTGTCAGTGACCTGTATCAGACAGAGTATAGAGACAGGGCTTTAAGGCAGTCCATACAGGACAATGTGCTTATACCCTGAATTCTCCTGGAAAGGAACCTTTGTGGGTGTTCCATCCGTTGAGTATATCTGATCACATACATGCCAAAGGGGGGCATTATACTCAATGGTGGGTCTGATAAGTGCTGAATAATGTGGCACTATGACTTCCTTGGATCTGGATACCATGCTGTTACTTAACACAATAAGTTGGGCAATATAGAATAATTTTGTTACTACCTTGGCAACATGTTGGTCAAAGGCCAGATTACTGTCTATATATGTTCCCAGATCCCTGACTAACAGGTGAACTCTTAGGCTGTCTTATTAATGGAGTAATACACCTGGGTGACAGTTTTCCCAAAAGGCACTATAATGCATTTTTTTGCATTGAGTTTTAATCCATGACTTTGGCACCAGTCATCTGTCTGTGTTAGTCCCCACCGTAAGATGTTACTGTCACAGGAGGAATCTGTGATAGCTCCCAATTTGCACTCATCTGTGACTTTGGTAATCCAAAGGCCTTTGACATTAGAATTTACCTCTGAGAAGCAGATGCTAAATAGAAGCGTTCCCAGCATGGAGCCCTGCGGTTCCCTACTAGTGACTGGTCTCTTAGTGGTGGTGGTGATTTCACCGATCCTGATTTCCTGGGTCCTGTCTGTGAGCCAGCTGGCAATCTAGTGAGTTATGTAGGGCTTTATAGGTTCATAGATTCATAGGCAGGTACTAGGCTATTGGCCCTAGGGCCCATACAAGCCTAGCCAAAAAATGTACCCTGGCTTTCGCCACCCAAGAAAATTATTTTCCTGTGCCCCTGTCGAGCAGAGCCACAGAAGTGATCCCCGGGGTGAATTTCCCATTTCCCATCCAGTCATCAAGATTTTTATTGAAGAGTGCTAATAAGGAGCTCTGTTTGACATAGATAGGTAGTCTGTTCCAGATTATGGGAAGTCTCTGGGACAGGAATCTATCCCTCCAGCATGTTCTGTTTATTGTGGTGACAAGGTTTAGGTCCCTAGAGCATGTAGCTCGGAGGGATTGGGATTTCTTTAAGTGGAGCATGTCCAACAGCTCTGGGTTTGACATAGCTTTGTATGTTAGGCAGAGATCACCCCTGAGTAGGCGGTATGCGATGGAGTAAAGCTGTAGTTTTTTGAGACGGTCTGCATAGGGCATCTGTTTGAGGCCAGTAATCCTCTTTATGAGGTATTTCTGTGGTCTTTCCAGTTGTTGTAGATGTCTTGTGAGGTACATACCAAAAGGGGCGTTGTACTCTATAATGGGTCTAATGAGTGATGAGTAGAGGGGAACAATGACCTCTTTTTTTTCTGGATGAGAATCCTTTTGTGATGAGATGAGCCACGTAGAAGGATTTCCTGACCACTGTGGCGATGTGATTATCAAAGGAGAGACTACTGTCCACCTGTGTCCCATGCCCAGTTCAGTGAGTCTGTCCACTATACCCGAGTGGGGTATTGTATTGAATGCCTTAGTCAGGTCCAGGTAGGTGGCATGTACTGTTTTCCCCTCATCTGTTGCCTTGGTGACCTTCTCAAAGAAGTCCACCAGGTTTAGTAGGCATGACCTTCCCTTGGCAAAGCCAGTGTCTGAAGGTTGCCTATGTCTTTGTTGATTATTTCCATGATAATTCATTTCATGACTTTGCATATTAGACTAGTCAAACAAGTAGGTCGTAGTTTCAGGGTTTAGTTGATGGTCCACTCTTGTGAAGTGGCATAACTGTTGCAGTCCTCCATTCTTGTGGTACAAAGACTGTTATGAGGCAGTAGCTGAAAAGTGACTCAAGTGGTCCTGATAGGTCATGTTTCAAGCTATTTAGGAGGCATTCTGTGATATTGTTGTGGCCCACTGAGGCTGTGTTTTTGGCCTTAGAGAATTCCGCCAGGATGTGCTCCCAGTTTATAGCTGGAGGGGTATGCTAGTAGGTATTTCATGGGGGGAGGCAGAGGTGGAGTGGGGGTGTAGTTTGAGCTGAGTTTGTCAGCCAGCAACTTCACTCTGCTTTTTTAATTTCTCCAAGTCTTTTGGGCTTCTAATACCATGACAGGAATGAACCTCATTCCTAAGTTAAAGTATGATTAAACTTCATGAAATTAGTATTGTTTCAATCTTTGATGTTAGCCAAAAGTGTTCTTCACAGCACCTGCAATGTCTCCAGAAATGACTCCTCCTGTAATTCATACAGAGTTACATGTATCAAAAACATATCTAAATATGCCTGTAAATAATTTTTTGAGACCCATTGTTCCTACTGCTGTTGGAACTGTCTTCATATCCTTCTTCCACATTGCCCTCATTTCTGCTTACATATCCTGAGTGAGGCATTTGTGTGTCATACAATGGAGTCCACTCTGACAAAAGTCCTGGGTAATGTGTTTGTTTGCCTTACGGGCTTTACTGTTGGGTCTCCACTGGGTGTAGATGTATGTGGTGTGTTTGGCATTGCTTTTGTTGAGTGCTTTAGAGATTTCTGAAGACAGGTATTGCCGTTTATATGCTTAGGAGGTCTTTGTGTTTTGGGAAAATTACTTTTTAGTGCCTCAGCATAAGTTGATCAATGTGTGTGGTGAACACTGTGTGTGTGGTGGATGTAGTGTGTCTGTTCTTGGCAACCTTATTTGTATGTGAGATTTTTGCCTCCAGTGAAAACTGCGTATGTGCATCTGTTACAGAATGTGTTTGTTTATTTAAGGATTAAATGATTATTTGTGAACATGAGACAATTGCTACATTGTCTCAGGATGCCTGTATCTACAAGCTGGCTATGAAGACATTTGGAAATTGCATATCCATGTTGTCTGGACCTGTATTTGGGCCGGCTACTGTAGGCTGTGGACTGGGTTATACAAAGGTCTCCTTTGGGTGACTGGGGTTTAGCACTAGACTAGGTTAGATTGTGTTAAGATTTGATAGTACTGCTGTTTCATGTGCAAACAAGTGCTGTAAGCTTGTCTGCATGCAATGGCTTTGTTTTAGCCACACTAAGTTACAGGTTTTAGTTGTAAATGTAGTTTTGTAGATACATTTTATTTTCTGGGCATTTGTGTCTTCATAGGGCACTGCTAACCTCTTGATGTAATAATACTAGGAAAGATTGCTTGTGAGTGCAATGCTACAATACAACAACTTAAAAAACTACCTTGACAAGGCAATTTCAAGTATTTGGGACCTTTAGAATGATTTAAAAGTAAAATCAACAAATAAAGCAAAAATAAAGCAGTAGCACTCTAAACAGTTAACTGAAATGCAAAACAATAAAATAAAACTCTTATCTGCCAAGGATGGAGCAGGATTAATTCAGGACCGCCACAGAGTGTGGCAAGGGCACCAAGCAGATGACAGCTCTCAGAAAATGAGCAGGAGACAATTTGTAGTAAGGCAGGCTTACTCAACTGCAGTACAGGTTTGCTGAGTGGGCACTTGGCATTATGGATGTATGGAAAACAATGGGTAGAAAATACTTAAATAAGTTACACATAGTAATGTAACATCTTTTTTGCAGTAGCCTGTTGTCAAGTACCCCACATCAGTTTGTAGAGGAGTACTTCTATAGCCCTATACTTTAAATGCATTAACTCCACTGCTCATAGTAAAGAAATACTTGAATTGCTGCAAAAGAAAGTACTGACTCTTCCTGAGATATTACAACCTTGTAGTTAAGATATTTAGCATGGGAGTATAAGATACAGGGGACATAGCACCCCCTCCCAGAAAACACCACTTTACTTTAACAATTTAATGTTAGCATAGTGTTTATTCATAATTTACCATTTCATGTCATTTTCATTATTGTGGCATTCTGAAATTGCCCACACTCTATTTAATGTTCAGGTATTGTTTCAAGTATTAGATATGTTACTACAGCTATTCCCTTTCTACTAACAAGTCTGCTTGATCGAACTATCATAATCAATATATAATTAAATAAACAAATAAAGTTTCTTACAAACTGTTTAGCATTTTATTGATTCCTTGGGGTTATTCTAGGTTAAAGCTAAAGATGAATTCTTCATTTTAGGTATTTATCATTCCATTTTTTCCTACTGCTGATATTATAATTTTTTGGCCACTGCTAATGTCTTCAAATACTCTATGGCACATTCTAGTTGCAGGTATATTCTTGTTTGAAAGAGAGTGGAAAGTTTTTGGTTTTCTTCTTTAAAGTTTATTTATAGCAGCTAACATATCTTTTTTTAATTTTTGATATTATATACTTTATTAAGGAATTAGACCAAGTGTATTTTAAAACAAGTTATTTGTCTGTCAAATGTATTATAGTAGCATGTCCAACAAACAAGGTAACATTTGTTGATAAATTGCACTCTTTGTGCCCAAACTAAAGTTTATTCTGTGTGGAGTGTGCATATTTTCCGCATGTCTACATGTGTTTTTGTGGGAAATCTAGGTCCCCACACTGATCCAAAACATGATAGTTAACTACCTTCATTAAAATTGCCTATGCATATTAAATTTGTCCTTATCCTTTTGGCCAGGGTCATGGCTGAAAAGGGTCCACTGGCCAGGTTAAATGGTAAATAAAATAAATATGTCTTGCATTTACCCTTGTCTAAACGAGCTGAGTCATGGATGAAAAGGAGTCTGAAAAAGACCACTTCACTTTACACACTATCAAGTATATGTATATTTTTAAGAATTAAACATGCACCCCCCTGTTACTGCAGTGGTGGTGCTGTGGTAGCGTTGTCGCCCCACAGTAAGACGTTGTCCTGTTTGATTCTCAGCTAGAGCGTCTTCTGTGTGGAGACATGCATGAATGGGTGTACCTTCGTTGAAGGTTGTGTGCCAGGGCTGGCAACTCGGCACGTAAAAATCTACTGCCAATCATTAGCGGACCGGAGTTCCATTGTGGCGACCCCTAACTGGGAAAAGCCAAAAGACACAACAAACATGCACCCCCCTCCCTATCATTTTGAAACTATAGAAAATGAACAAGATTTCTCAAATCAGGACTTCAGCTAGGAGAACTTCATCCTTTGTACTCCATGCCTATCTATTTCTTCATACTGGAAATACCTGCTTAGAAATGTGAACATAGGACTTTATGTCATGTCAAGTAAACTTTTCCAAAATGTCTGTTTGTACCAGTTTGTTTTGTAAATTTAAGCAGCACATACTAACAATAGACTGGGAACATAGCCATAGCAAAAATCACTCCTGTGAGATATTCCACAAAAGATGACATATTTACTAATTAATACAGCCAACCAACAATGCATTCTGAAAGTGCTTCCACTACGAGTGGTCGAAGTACAATTTGCCAAAGATCAAAATCCCCAAACTCCTTACTCCCAAAAAATGTCCAGAAAAAAGTATTTTTAAGTGTTCTTTGCAGGGAGGCAAGCCCCCCTGCACCCCTATGGCACCATCAAGCTGGTCCAACGTGTCAACAAAGATTTCCTATGGAGGAACTCCGATCCTCAGCAGGTTAAACTTTGGGAAAATGAAGTCTGAGAATTCAATCATTTTCCACCTCTAAGTTCCTCCTTAAAGCTGAAGTTGTTGTAGATAGCTTTCCAACAATCATAACAAGGAAATGGAAAGCAATCATCCTTCCCTTCCCTTCCTGAATATAATGGCTGACAGTACAGTAGATACACCTTCTACCATGAAGCTGGACAAAATGCAAATGAGTAATGCTCTTAATAAGCTAATCTTGCCTCATGAATAAAGCCATGTTATGCTTTGGAGCAACATTAATCTTCAAGCTGATACACACACTGGTTACAAACTGCTTGATCCCAGAGTTACACTGTACAAATCATCATAAACAGTTATTTTTGATGAATTGTTAAGTACTTTTACAAATGTATTTATTCTTTGTTAAGCAGGTTAGTCCCACTAGGCTAGTAGCTTATTTTCAGGGGGAGACCCAATGTGGTATTTATGCAACTAGGGGAAATTTGATAGGTGTGCCGTGGGATCTTTAATATCCAGTTGAGCTACCACCAACTTAAGCAGATGAAGCCTTGGTTTAATATCTCATCTGAAGGACAACACACTCATAAGTGCAGAACCCCCTTATTCTATGCTGAAGTATCAGCAATCAGTCTATCTGGTGTTAGAATAGAACCCATAGCCTGCTGCACCAAAGGTGAGAGTGTGTTACCTATTGTAACACTTACACTGTCTAATTTCCCCTTTCCTTTCTTCTTTTTATTTAGTTAGTTTACCTGTTTGCTTGTTTATTTTATTTTGTTTTTCTGTGTATTATAGAAAGCATACATACTTTAAATATTATTTTATGTTTAAAAATAAACTTGTGTTAATAAGAAAATTGATAGCCATTAAAAATGGTTGTTATGAAGGTGTGAAGCTAGTTTAGGACGGTTTGTTGCACTGTCTAAATGCCATGGGAAGGAGTTTTGAGGCAAACGCAGGACAACAAAAATTAGAGTGATGAGAAAATATAATGCTACTGTTTTCTACACTTCAAGAAAGTCATGTATCTAAGGATTATATTTCTCGGACTGATTCCTTGATACTCCAGATTCTCTTCTCTGACATTTGTGTTTACTATAGTAAAAAGTAGTCGCTAAGTTTCATTTTGTTGTAATCTACAATTGCCATCTGTTAGAGATTTCACAGTACTCATTATTCTGTACCACTGTGCAGCTACTAATTATTTCAGTCATAAGTAACAGATGAAGATCCTTGAAGGTTATCTACTGCTGTAGCAAAACTCTCAATTGTTGTCATTAATAAGTGGAAATCTGTGTATTGATGTTTTCAGTAATCTGATTTTTCCTTGAGAAGTCACCTTCACTCTGCATGGTGATAATCTTCTTTCAAGTGAAAACTGCACACCTTGTATTGCAGAAAAATGAATGTATTTCATCCCAGAATAATAAGATGTAAGTGCTGCACTCAGTTAATATTATTTCCACAAATGTTTATTGCATCAAGAACAAGGTAAAGCCTCAATAGTAATACAAATGCATAAAAATGTGTATAGGAATCAGCATTTCTATAGAAATACAACTAAATGCCTTTGGATGTACACTTCTTACTTGAATACAGAAATAGTGCTGTATGCAGGTTCTCCTTAAACGTCACAGGAAAATTCTTCGGGAAATAAAAACAGAAAAAAAACCTAACAAAATGACTGCCTTATTTGTAGGGGAAAAATGGTAACAAAACAATTTCCTTAATAAAAAATGCCAAATATTTCATGAAGAGTAAAACAATCATATTCTTTGCTATACATCCTGGAAATGGTGTAAAATGCTCACAAAAAAGCAACACCCATTTCTTTTTGTTGTGTCTTTCGGCTTTTCCTGGTTAGGGGTCGCCACAGCGGAACTCTGGTCCACTAATGATTGGCAGTAGATTTTTACGTGCCGAGTTGCCAGCCCTGACACACAACCTTCAACGAAGGTACGCCCATTCACAGATGTCTCCACACAGAAGACGCACTAGCTGAGAATCGAACAGGACAGCTTCTTACTGTGAGGCGACAACACTACCGCAGCACCACCACCACAGTTTTATAATTGGATATTAAGATATTGGAGCCCAGTAAAATAGTTTCATTATTACCAAGCCAAATCAGAACTAGACATCGTTCAGTGAGTGACAACTTGTGAGTTCACTGAGATTTGTATTTCTAACCTGAGTGCAACATCAGTGCTATATGGAGAAGCCACAGTTCATGTTAAGAACACAGAATAAAGGTGCAAAAAGTCTCTAAAATTATATAGCTCCAGAAAATATGGAAAAATAGGATATTTTCACAAAATATTACATGCATACATCCTACAATATTTGAAGAAGGACACAGCATACTAAAAACAATTGTACTGCAACTGCTCAAACTTAAATATGCATTTCAGCTAGCATCTGTTGCACCTTACTGGGGCCGAATGGAGAGATGAAAAGTCAGCAAGCAAAGGAGAGCAGTAGTGCTGAAATTGAATTCATCCTCAAATTTTGGTGAGTACCTTCACGAAGTGGACCCCATTTTCACAAAACCTCAGCAAGGCGCACTGATATATAGACTGTATTTATATAGCATATATCATGGATAGAAGTAAGTCAAAAACAAAAAAATGCTAGGTGCACAAGACCCAGGATAAAAAAGTGCCCAGTCCTGGTAGGCGCACTGGTGCCAGGACTGGAAAAGAGAGTGTAGAATCCTCAAAACACAAAAACAGTACTACAATGAGGCCAGGCCCAGAGGGAGGATGGCCCCCCTGTTGTAGAAGGAAGTAGTAGTCCACAAAAATCACAAAAACTGATAGGCCGAAGAAAGGCCATAAAGACGATAAAGTGGACTATTGAGGATAAGAAAGAAATTCTGTATTGTTGCTACTATATAAAAAGCCTAGAATTTCCAGACAAAAGATATAACGATTACATGTAACTCCATGTGAACTGCAGGAGTCATTACTGGGCACATTGCGGGTGCTGTGAAGAGCACTATGGCTGACATCAAAGAGTGAAACTATACTAATTTCATAAACTTTAATCATACTTTCACTTAGGAATGGGGTCCATTCCCATCATGGTATTAGAAACCCAAAAGACTTGGAGAAATTAAAAAAGAGCACATTACTCAAGTCTGAGTGAGGTATAAGTGTGGAAGCCACAGGGAGGGGTGGGATTGTAGATTAGTGCAAAGGCTGGGAAGGTGATTTAGAAAACAGGAAGACAGTCTTATGTTTAGGGAGCAGGAGGGGAGTTTTAGGGTTAGGGAGTGATTGGGGAATGTAGGTTTAGGGAAGATACTGAAGTTTTGCGGTAAGGGAGCAAGGACTCAGATTAGGAACTGGTGGACATTTAAGGATACAGTACACAGTACACAGTCTGATAGGGCTGTGTAGTTTCAAGTGTGCTGTGAGCTATTAACATGTGGGCAGTAGGACTCCTTAAAACATAACCTGTAGAATCTGTCCCCACCTGCCACGAAAACAAAAGATTCATTATCTCTATGAGGGAAAATACACCCTACTATGTATACTTTGTGCAGGGTTCAACAAAAACTGATAAGGGAATCAAGTAGAAAAAATACAGTTTCAATGAGGCTTCTTGTTGTAGCATTACTTGTCGAGTCTTTCAGCTTTTCCCGGTTAGGGGTCACCACAGCGAAACTCCGGTCCGCTAATGATTGGCAGTAGATTTTTACGTGCTGAGTTGCCGGCCCTGATGCACAACCTTCAACAAAGGTACGCCCATTCATGCATGTCTCCACACAGAAGACGCTCTAGCTGAGAATTGAACAGGACAACGTCTTACTGGGCGGCGACAATGCTACCGCAGCACCCCTAAAATATGCCCCCAACTAGATATTTTCTTTCTCTACATTTGAGGGAAGAAATTGGTACACATTTTCCACAGAAACAGAGGGTGAACTGTGCAAGAAAGAAAAAAAAAGCAGTGTGCTACCAGTTAGGAAATGTCATTTTCAGGAGGCGGTGCTGCCATGAAATATCAACAGATCTTAAGGTCCATGCTGGTATTGTATTACTTTGCAGTAAGTTATAATCTCAGCGATTGCCTACAGCAGAATAAAACAACATTTGTTACTGTACCATTCATGCTACAAACCCAGAGAAGCCAATGTCATGGAATATGTAGTACCAAAAGCAACCAAATTTTACACGCGCACACGTACACACATGTATAAGTTATATATATAGTTACTTTTTACACATCTGCCAGGCATCTGGGTGATCACAGAGAATCCTGTTGAATATAAGCCCACTGCAGAAAGGCTGTGGTATGTAGTGGATGCAAGGTGGGCAGGGTGAGAACACCACTCACTTATATGAATGATGTAGACTGTCAAGTAGCTCTGCTCTTATATCAATGCGTGGATGGTTCCCACTATTTCCAAATCCCCAGCAAAGATTTAGTAATGGGAAACATGCCCCTCACTCATTCACTAACTGACTTACTTGCTCACCAGGCTGATGTGACTAGGTTAGTCTCAAGTCCTCACCATGGATTCATTAATTGAAGACATGCATCTCACTCACCAGGAAAAGATAGCTATGTTAGTCCCAAGACCCCACCATGGATGCAGCAATAGGAAGCATGTTTCTGACACATGTCCCTCACTCATTCTCTAGGCAGAGATGACTAGGTTAGTCGCAAGTCCCCACCATGAATTCATTAATGAGCAACATGGCCATGAGACATGACTCTCACTCACTTAGCAGGCAGAGTTAACTAGATTAGTCTACAGTCTTACTAAGGATTAAGTAATGGGAGACATGCCCCTCTCTCACTGACTAAATTCACTCACTCTCCAGGCAGATGTGACTAGGTTAGTCCCAAGTCCTCACCAAGGATTCAGTAATGGGAGACAAGCCCATGAGGGTATGCCCTCTAATCACTCATTAGGTAATTCTGACCACATTAGTTGTAAGTCCCCGCCATGGATTCAGTAGTAGGCCACATGGCCATTAGACATTCCCCTCACTCACTCTTTGGGCAAATGTGGCTAAGTTAGTCCCAAGTCCTGAGCATGGATTCAGTATTGTGAAACATGCTCCTCTCTCACTCATTCATTCAGTCAATCTCCAGGCAGATGTAACTAGGTTAGTCCCAAGTCCTGAGCATGGATTCAGTATTGTGAAACATGCTCCTCTCTCACTCATTCATTCAGTCAATCTCCAGGCAGATGTAACTAGGTTAGTCCCAAGTCCCGAGCACGGATTCAGTATTGTGAAACATGCTCCTCTCTCACTCATTCATTCAGTCAATCTCCAGGCAGATGTAACTAGGTTAGTCCCAAGTCCTGAGCATGGATTCAGTATTGTGAAACATGCTCCACTCTCACTCATTCATTCAGTCAATCTCCAGGCAGATGTAACTAGGTTAGTCCCAAGTCCTGAGCATGGATTCAGTATTGTGAAACATGCTCCTCTCTCACTCATTCATTCAGTCAATCTCCAGGCAGATGTAACTAGGTTAGTCTCAAGTCCTGAGCATGGATTCAGTATTGTGAAACATGCTCCTCTCTCACTCATTCATTCAGTCAATCTCCAGGCAGATGTAACTAGGTTAGTCCCAAGTCCTGAGCATGGATTCAGTATTGTGAAACATGCTCCTCTCTCACTCATTCATTCAGTCAATCTCCAGGCAGATGTAACTAGGTTAGTCCCAAGTCCTGAGCATGGATTCAGTATTGTGAAACATGCTCCTCTCTCACTCATTCATTCAGTCAATCTCCAGGCAGATGTAACTAGGTTAGTCCCAAGTCCTGAGCATGGATTCAGTATTGTGAAACATGCTCCTCTCTCACTCATTCATTCAGTCAATCTCCAGGCAGATGTAACTAGGTTAGTCCCAAGTCCTGAGCATGGATTCAGTATTGTGAAACATGCTCCTCTCTCACTCATTCATTCAGTCAATCTCCAGGCAGATGTAACTAGGTTAGTCCCAAGTCCTGAGCATGGATTCAGTATTGTGAAACATGCTCCTCTCTCACTCATTCATTCAGTCAATCTCCAGGCAGATGTAACTAGGTTAGTCCCAAGTCCTGAGCATGGATTCAGTATTGTGAAACATGCTCCTCTCTCACTCATTCATTCAGTCAATCTCCAGGCAGATGTAACTAGGTTAGTCCCAAGTCCTGAGCATGGATTCAGTATTGTGAAACATGCTCCTCTCTCACTCATTCATTCAGTCAATCTCCAGGCAGATGTAACTAGGTTAGTCCCAAGTCCTGAGCATGGATTCAGTATTGTGAAACATGCTCCTCTCTCACTCATTCATTCAGTCAATCTCCAGGCAGATGTAACTAGGTTAGTCCCAAGTCCTGAGCATGGATTCAGTATTGTGAAACATGCTCCTCTCTCACTCATTCATTCAGTCAATCTCCAGGCAGATGTAACTAGGTTAGTCCCAAGTCCTGAGCATGGATTCAGTATTGTGAAACATGCTCCTCTCTCACTCATTCATTCAGTCAATCTCCAGGCAGATGTAACTAGGTTAGTCCCAAGTCCTGAGCATGGATTCAGTATTGTGAAACATGCTCCTCTCTCACTCATTCATTCAGTCAATCTCCAGGCAGATGTAACTAGGTTAGTCCCAAGTCCTGAGCATGGATTCAGTATTGTGAAACATGCTCCTCTCTCACTCATTCATTCAGTCAATCTCCAGGCAGCTGTAACTAGGTTAGTCCCAAGTCCTGAGCATGGATTCAGTATTGTGAAACATGCTCCTCTCTCACTCATTCATTCAGTCAATCTCCAGGCAGATGTAACTAGGTTAGTCCCAAGTCCTGAGCATGGATTCAGTATTGTGAAACATGCTCCTCTCTCACTCATTCATTCAGTCAATCTCCAGGCAGATGTAACTAGGTTAGTCCCAAGTCCTGAGCATGGATTCAGTATTGTGAAACATGCTCCTCTCTCACTCATTCATTCAGTCAATCTCCAGGCAGATGTAACTAGGTTAGTCCCAAGTCCTGAGCATGGATTCAGTATTGTGAAACATGCTCCTCTCTCACTCATTCATTCAGTCAATCTCCAGGCAGCTGTAACTAGGTTAGTCCCAAGTCCTGAGCATGGATTCACTATTGTGAAACATGTTCTTCTCTCACTCATTCATTCAGTCAATCTCCAGGCAGATGTAACTAGGTTAGTCCCAAGTCCTCACCATAGATTCAGTAATGCAAGAAATGTGCCTCAATCAATCACCAGTTACTGTAAATGTAACTACTTAGCCCCAAGACCCCACCATGTATTCAGTAACAGGATACATGCCTGTCACTCACTCCCCAGGCAAAGGTGACTTAGCCCCAAGTCCCCACCATGGATTTGGGTAATAGGAGACATGCCCCTCACTCAGATAACAGGTAGAGATGACTTGGTTAGTCCCAAGCTCCCAACATAGATTCAGTAATGGGAGAGATGCTCATGAGATATGCCCCTCAGTCATTCATCAGGCAAAGATGACTTGATTAGTCCCATATATGCATATTAGCATGTGACATAGCCATCTGTAGTCATAACAGATGCGGCCATCCACTGGCAATGTGGATTATCATCCCCCTAGAAGTAGCAACGTTGTTGCGCTTAGTCATAAATACAAGGCTGATTATTATACTGCATGCATTTGCTGACACCTTTATGTCAATTTTATTTAAATCTTCTCTCATAAGAAAGAATAACCATTTACTATAGTTAATGAGGATTTCCTTTTAGTGAATATCTCAACTTGCACATTTTTAAACGCATGCTCTCACCACAAATATTACAAATTTAGACAGCTGCAGGGTTTGAGCATTTTAATGTAGTTTTGCATTGCACAAATTCTCACAACCCATATTACAAGTTTTTCACACTTTAGTGTTTGATTTTTAATATAAAAGCATATGGTAGCACAGTGATGCAGTGATTAATGTTACTGTTGCCCAACACTTAGTTCTACAGTTCAATTCCTAGCTGTGGCACCTTTTGTGCAGAATCTGCATGCCCTCCTTGTATCTACATGGGTTTCTGTGAACTGCCCCAAGCCACATAAATAAAAGATATTGTAGATGAAGTGGCAACCCTTCACCTAGTGGTGCTTATGCAGTGTGTGAGTATGTGTGTTTGTGTCTCTATATGTGTGTGTACACATAACGTGTGTGTTTGCGAGTATACATGTGTGTGCACATGCTTGTTTGTGTGTGTGTGCGTGTGCACATCTTGCAAGTGTATGGCATCCTATCCAGGATCACTTTTTGTGTTTTACACCAAATGTAATCCCAAATAGGTTTCAACTCCCTGTTTCCCACATTTGGATAAAGCAGATAACAGAGAAAGAAGGTATGAAGGAGGGAATTAATTTTCTATAGTTATTGAAATGTTGGTTTACTTTGAGAATTCAGTTCAACAAAGCCAGTATAATTTGTTAGAAACAGAATATGTGTCATTAAGGGTATTTTGTATAGTCTTCCCCAGAAATAAATAACATCAGACCATAATGTTTATTTCTGAATGAGATCTTCCAAGTGGTATCATATATATATATATATATATATATATATGTGTGTGTGACTTTTTATTTTGTACAGAATGTTGTAGTACTTCACTGTCTGGGATATAAAAAGGTCAAATGTATAATACTTATAAAAAGGAGCATAAATATGACTGCATTAATTACCCTGAAGTATGATTCTGTATGTACAAGCATCATTATAGATGGTGCTTGTGTATATGTGAAGCAGTGAAGATGTTTGTCTTGCATCATTATAGATGGTGCTTGTGTATATGTGAAGCAGTGAAGATGTTTGTCTTAATTTTTAAACAAGGCTACCTATGTCACCGAATACAACATAAATCATCTTAGAAGTACACTGCTTCGGCTCCCTGGAAAGCAGTCACACAACCACTACTGCAAGGAAATAAATGATCATGCAGGAATATTCAGAGGGATGACCATTCCCCATGTCTGAGTTGGCTATAAATAGCCTGAAGGAGGAGGATGGACATGAACTGTGTGCAACACAGTAAGAGTCAGCTCACTCTTCCTGCGATAAACGTCTCAAAATGGTAAGTATGTTGTGCATTTATGCCTCTCAAGTGCAATTTATATTTAGCTTTTTGGACAACAAAGATCAGCAGACACTCACTGGGGAATGATTTTGCAACAACTCTGTTCACCTGTAATAATATGGTAAAATACACTGCAAGATATGACAGATTGAAATAGTGTAGTTTCAGAAATACATAAAAAGGAGGGATCTCCAAACAGTGGCATAATCCACTAAAATATCTCTTATTTGTTTGGAAAATAGTGTAGTGTAATATTAAAAAACAGTTGAATGGTATTTCTTTTACCAGATGAAACATTTAAAATGAAGTGTGGACTAAGGAAAATTATGATTATACTTAACTGCAATAGCCCTATTACTACAAGCTCCTATTTGATGTGATGTTGCAGCAAAGATACTGAAGAGTCCAAACTTATTTAACTCTTTCTTTTTCTGAGCATACAAACAGACCTGGGCAAACACACACACACACACACACACATATAGTAACACAGAGAACAGTTGTGCAAAACTCGTCAACATCAAACTTTCAAAGCTACTCACAGTGAACTTTCAAGTGACATAAACAACAAACCACGCCCAACCACCACACACACATACCAAAGGCCAGCATAATTCAGTGGCATCAAATCTAACATAAAGAAATTCCTCTCATTAATGCAAACTAAACATTAAAGCTCAGCATCAAACACAGAATACCAATAGACACTCTGTAGCACAATACACACTCCGTACGACATACCAGTAACACTTCCTTCACACCTTACATGCACACACACACACACACACGCACACACACACACAAACACACACACACACACACACACACACACACACACACACACACACACACACACACACACACACACACCTACTTGTCCTAATAATGTCAGAGCTACTTACCTACTGCCACACACATAACAAGAGCACTACATACCAGCACTTAACAATCTACAGCATATTCATTTCCATACCACACAAACAAAGGAGTACAGAGCAACCCTAACACCTACACCTACAAAAAAACAGAAACAGCATTTTTTTTGCAAGGGGCAAGCCCCTTATACCCCAAACATATTTATACTAATTCCACAGTATCCCACAGTGACACAGAAGGTATTAAAACCTTAACCTCAATAACATTAATCCCTGACAATTCATTACCCCTTGTGTGTAATAGAAAAAAACTGGAATATTTTAACATCAATGCAAAGATAGAGAAAATTATTGGTGAAAAAACATTTATTTTTATTTATTTTTATTTTACATTTGTTGACCGGGCTAGTCTAACTGGAATACAAATCCATTTTCAGTAGAGGCCCGGGGAGAAAAGTTCCAACACAAACACAATATGTATAATAAAAAGTTGTCACAATTCAGAGAAGTATAAAGTAGCTGAAAAGTTCTGAACAGTTACAGCCGTATAGGCTTGATGCAGCTGTCATTACAAGAGTACATAGCTCATGATGAGGAGATATGAAAAGCAAAAATAAAATACAAAACAGTTGTTTACTTATAGAAACAGAAAAAAATAGGATAAAAAAGATGTTTATTTATACAAATGTACCATGTGATACAGTGAAATACAAGGTTTATAGGCAACAGCAAGAGGATGTCATTAGTTAGAACATAATAATATTAGATGCAGAGAGCACATAGGAAATCGAAGAAAGAAGAAAGACAGTTAGTCAGGGTTAGTACAAGGGCATAACCAGTGAGTACTGAGAAATAGTTTTAGTTTCTGTTTAAAAAGTGTTATAGAGGTCAGGGATAGGAGTTCAGAGGGAAGCATGTTCCAGTGTTTGCCTACAGAGTTAGAGAACAAAGAATCTCCAGCTGAGTTATTGGATCTGCTAGTGGTAATAAGTAGCTTATTAGAAGAGCGTAAGTTCTTAAGATTGTTTTAGGGGGTAATGAGAGTAGTCAGTATAGGAGTATAGGTAGGGTAGTGCAGGCTCTTATGGATAATAGCAAGCTGGTGTAATAGTAGCTGGTTTTGGAACTCTAGCCATCCTAATTGTTTTAGGTTGTTGCAATAATGTGTTCTAAAAGGAGAACCAGTGGCAAATCTAGCAATACTATGATAGGAGGTAGCAAGTCTGTTGAGGTTGTTTTTTGAGAGATTGGTATATATGGGTGAAGCATAGACTAGGGTAGAGATTAAATGAGTTCTAGCTATAGTGGTTTTGGCTGAAGGAGTAAGAAAGGGTTTGATTCTATAAAGGGATCCCAGTTTCTTATTTACTGTTTTTATAGTGATGTTAATATGAGTATCGAAGTTTAGGTTATTATCTATGGTTATTCCAAGAGGTTTAGTGGTTGGGTCAGGAGATATAAGAGTCCCATTCTTGGATATAAGAGTGAAGTGAAGAGGGGTTGACCTGCAAGTAGGAGTAAAAAGTAGCAGTTTAGTTTTTTTAGGGTTAAGTAGGAGGCATCGGCTTAAAAACCATTGCTCAACTGTATTGAATGCTTTTTGTGTAAGGGACTGTAGCTCGGAAGGAGTATTAGCTGAGCAAATAATGGTGGAGTTGTCTGCATATTGAATGCAGTTGCATGAGGAATTGCTAGGTGGAGGTCATTAATGAAAATGGAAAATAGCAGTGGGCCTAATATGGAGCCCTGGGGAACACCAAGGGGAATGGGGAGGAGAGAAGATAGATTGTTTTCCCATAGTACTGCTTGTTGTCTATTGTCTAAGTAAGATTTAAACCATTTTAAGGCTAGAGTATCAAGAGAAAGAGATTCAAGTATTTCTAAAAGGAGCTGGTGGTTAACCATGTCAAAAGCCTTAGATAAATCAATGAAGACAGAAGAGGAAAGAATATTATTATTACGGTTTAAATTTATGCAGTCTGTGAAGGAAAGTAGAGCTGTGGTGGTACTGTGATTAGGTCTAAACCCATGTTGACAGTTGTCCAGTAGGTTATTTTCGATAAGATGGGTGAGTAGTTGCTTATGGATACATTTTTTCCATAATTTTTGCCAGTGGAGAGAGTAGAGCTATTGGTCTATAGTTTGAAATGTCAATGGAGTTTCCGCCTTTATGTAGGGGGATGATGTGTGAGATTTTCCAGATAGATGGGATATTTCCTTCTGTTATCGTTCTGTTTATTAGTATGGAAATGGGGAAGGCTATGGCTTTGGCACGTTTTTGCAGGTATTCTGCAGGTAGTTGGTCAGCAGATGGGGTAGTAGGTTTTAGTTTTTCTAGAAGAGAGCAAATGAAGGAAGTAGGAACAGGTTTCAGCTGAAATGATGGAATTGGGTCAGTCGGTGAGGTGGTTAGATTAGGGGAACTTGGAGATAATTCCTTAGCTAGTGTTTGAATGGCATCTGTAAAGAATGAATTGAAGGCATTGGCAGTTTGTGTTGGATTCTCATGGTTAGAGCCTTGTGGGCTAGGTGTAATAGACTGGCCTGGGTGTAGGAGTTTGTTGATGATGGACCAAATGTTTTGTGGATTCCTTTGGTTAGTTTGTTGTAGTTGGATATTAAAGTTTTTTTTATCTAAGCGGACAGCATTTTTAGTAGTATTTCTCAGTTGTCTAAAGGTTTGGTGGTCTGTTGAATTCCTAGTTGTGTGCCATTTTGCCTAAGATTTGTTTCTAAGGAGGATTTTCTGTCTAGTAGCTGTAGTGAGCCATGGGGCAGGTTTAGCCTTATTTCTAATAGAGCGTACTGGAGCATGATGGTCAAGGATGGCTAAGAATGCAGAATTAAAGTAGTCAACTGCTTCATCTAAAGGGAGTATTTTTAGTGGTGACCAATTGCAGTGTTTGAGTTCTAGCTGGAAAAGTTCAGGGTTAAAGATTTTTTTAGTCCGTATTGTCTGATAGGAATTTGGGTGAGGTATGCTAGTTTTGTGTCTGATGATATATGTGAGATGATATTTTGCATATAAAAATTGTTCTAATTTAAAATCATGTTTATGCTATAAGGATGTTAAATACAGTCATGGACCATGTAAATATACTAAAATTGGCACATACCCATGTTATACTTGTATATGTTGTAAAGATATTGAGACTAATAGTATATTTATACACCCAAAACAGGAAGGGAATATGTGTTTAATATCTATACTACATGTAATGTATGCAACATCATGTATTTAGCAAACTGTGTAGCCTGCACAGCATTTTGCATAGGAAAATGTAGCAGGAAACTGAAGGAAGGAATCACAGAACACAAGTGAGAAGTTAAGAGGAATGTGGCCACAAATGCATTGGCTAAGCATATACCAGAAAGGGGTACAGAAAACAAATTTCAGTTCAGAGCAATAGAAATTATATATAAAAATGTAAGAGGGGGAAATCTGTGTGAAGATTGGGTAGAGATGGGTGAAGGCTGACAGCCTAGCCAAACAGAATTCGATACATAATTCTGGCATTTGTAAATATAAATGTAAAATACAGGCTTGTTTCTTAAATGAAAAAAAAAACACTGTAAAATGTTGAACTTCAAGATTGTAGCAACATTGCCATCTGCTGTAGGGAAAACTAAGTCAAGCATTTCAAATCTTTCTTTTGAAATTTAAATTATTTCATCATTGCCTTTGATGTTTTACAATTCGGCTCCAGTCCGGCTAGATGAAGGCTTCCTGCCTATTGTTTTAAGGCTAAAGTTAATGACCAGAATTTACATGTGGAATGTCCTTTATTGCTTTAAGTGTAAAAGAATGTAAATGCAGTTTCTGTGTGGCCTAGGAACCAGGAAGGTGTAAAAGATGATGTAATGTTTAGCAGAACTGCAGTTTCAATTTAAACAGTGATAACCAGAGATTATTAAGCATTTTTGTCTTGACATCTATCTCATTAGCACTCTGCCTGTTGTCTTAAGTAAGTTGTCTTCGAAGTTTGTTTTCTTGTAGAAATAGCTAGGACTATAAAGATTAGACTAAGTGTTTTTCTATTATGTCAGAACTGTACTACTGAATTATTTTAAGTTTCTGTCTGATCTCTGAACTACTGAATGACACTGTGGTGTAGTAGCATTGTCTTGTGTTTTTATTATTTATTATTAAATATTTTTAAACCCTTTTAAACTGTGGCTAGTTTGTGTAGAGATAAGTTAAGCTCTAGAGTACATTGCATATTTATAGAGTTTACTGTCTAAGCCACTCCTATAGCTTTAGACCTGTCCTATACTACCAATTGAATAATAATATTTCACAGTAATAATTGGACACCCTTTTAAGGGCCTTTGGGTAGCTGATAATTATTAGCTGGTGGTGGCAGTAATTACTACAGTATAGTCTGCGTGTAGGGGCACAGCTGGAGAATCCATGTCAGCCTTTCCCAGGATTGTCTGTGAAGTTCTATAGATACTTATCTCAAAAGTGTGTGTGTGTAAGTGTGTGTCAGCTACTTGATCAGGGACACGAAGCACTGGTTGGACAGAGAGGGTACTTGAGGTTTTACCTTGTCAGCTAGGCTGAGATCTGGACCCTATAGCTGTGCCAGTGGGGAGTATTATTGGGGACCTGGGGAGCAAGGGAACAACCAGCCATGGACTGACTGTGATCTCTATGTGCTCTTAAGGGAAATTGCACTTTACTGTGTGTATTTGTTATCCTTTCCTCATATATGGGATGTCCTCTCTGGTATCAGTGGTGAGGGTTGAGGCTCCTTGATTGCTGGGCCAGGCCACAGGTGTCACATGTTGGCAGTGGTGGGATATCCACATCACATATTAATTAGTTGGCAAATACTAATTGGCTTGTAGTGGTGTGGGTAGAGTGATTCCTGTAGCTTATGTACAGTGATCTCTGAAGGTGTTTTGTACTCTAAATCAGCCACGCATTGAATACACAGAGTTCAGATCACAATTGTTTTATTTCTTTTGTTAGCTTAGTTAATCAGGGTGAGCAGGCAGCATGTCAGCAGAGGAGTATGGAAAGCTGACAAGGAGCCGGCTGGTGGAGATGTACCAAGCTAGGGGACTGGTGCATGGAAACCTGACTAAGGTAGACCTGATTGCAGCCTTGGTTACAGTTGCATCAGAAAATAGCATCCAGGAGAACAATCAGACTGGCAGTGGAGATACAATATCCTTGAAGAATGGACAGCTCAACCTTTCTGTGAAGGACAATCAGACTGGCAGTGGAGATACAATATCCTCAGAGAATGGACAGCTCAACCTTTCTGCAGTGGACTTAAAGTCCAGCTGGAGCTAAAGAGACTTGAGTTAGAGGCCAGGTGTTTGGAGATAGACGCCAAAGAAAAGGAACATCAGAGGAGGCATGAGAGGGAAATGCTGACTCTTCGCCAGAGTCATGGAGGTAATGGGGAAGGGAGTAACTAGACCCCAGAAGCACAACAGGTCAGTAAATTTCTTCCACAATTTAAAGAGGGGGATAATTTTGATAGTATCATTCATATGTTTATGAGGGTATACAAACAGTATAGTGTTGACCAAAGGCTCTGGGTACGGTTCTTGACCCTCTTACTCCATGGGAAAGCTGTAACTTTTTTGTCAAAAATGCCTGACACTGTCTGTTTTGATTATACTGCTGTAAAAAAAGTCTTTTAGAATGTTTTAAGCGAACACCTGAAATGTATAGGAAAAAGTTTCGTAAGCATAGACGCAAGGCAGATGAAAGTGTGTGGGAATATGTTGCTGAACTGAGCACTTCTTTTCATAGCTGGGTGAGTGGATGTCAGGTCACCACGTTTGAAGGGCTGGCAGACCTTTTGGTGAGGGAACAAGCCCTTAGCACTTTGCCTGAGGACATGAGGATCTGGTTAGCTGATAGACAATGTGCTACTTCAGATGAGTTGGGGATGAAGGGAGACCTATGTCTGGCTAGCAGGGCAGCCCTGCACAGGAAGAGGACCCCCAGTACTGCTCATGGGTCTAAAGGAACACATGGTGGGCAGCACAGACTGCCACAACAGAATCTGCCAGTAGCAGGGGAAGCCACTAGTCCAGGTATACGTCCAGGAGCTAGGTTTAAATGTTTTGAATGCAACCAGTGGGGCCATGTGGCCTATAGGTGTCCATGGATGCAAGGTGAGGAACCAAAGGTGAGGGAGCCAGTAAGTGGGAAAGACAAAATGCCAATAGTAGGGTGTCTTGAGACAACAGGGGTACTAAACTACCATCCTGCAGATGTCCTGAGAGAGATGGATTTGGATGAGGCATTACAACGTGCTTATGCAGTTACATGCAGTAAGGCTAGGAGACAAGCATGTGGGTCTGGTAGCCTGGGGAGACCCAGACAAACTGCATACTTGCAGCCAGGACTGCTGAGGTGGTTACTTCAGGGAGGGAGCTACTCTGTAGCAGTGAGACTGAATGTGAGCCATAGCTGCTTGTGGGTACTGATATTCCCTTGGACAGGGTAACTGCAAAGGTAGAGGTGAGTAGTAGTACCCAGGCTGACAGTGAGGCACCACTGTCAGAGGATGCCAGACTTCCTGTGGAAGGGGAGCTGGGAAGGGTTACAAGGAGAGAGTTGAGACAGGCTCAGCTCTCAGACCCTACATTGGAAGGCCTGAGGAAGGTAGCTAGGGAGGCACCTGATTCTCATGAAAAGGGGGAATCTGTATACTGGGACAAAGGGTTACTATACAGAGAGTGGACCCCTGAGGGAGGGCAAGAAGCTGAGAGAGTACAGCAGTTGGTAGTGCCTAGAGCCTACCATCTGGCACTTCTAGCCATAGCCCATGATATTCCCTTTGCAGGTCATATGGGCATAAAACGTACAAAGAGGCATATTATGCAAAACTTCTATTGGCCTGGAATTTCCAGAGATGTAACAGGGTACTGCAGGACCTGTGAGCAGTGCCAAAAGGTAGGCAAGGCAGGAGACAAGGTGAGAGCTCCTTTGATGCCTTTGCCTGTGATTGAGGAGCCATTTCAGAGGGTAACTATGGATATTGTGGGTCCTCTGAGTACCACAAGTTCCACAGGGAAAAAGTATATCCTACTGGTAGTGGATTATGCTACACGATATCCTGAGGCAGTGGCTTTGTCCTCCATTGAGGCAGAAAAGGTGGCAAATGCTTTGTTAGAGATTTTCAGCAGGGTAGGTTTCCCAAAAGAAATACTGACTGACCAAGGTGCCAATTTCATGTCAGACCTGTTGGCTTCTCCGTGGAAGTCCTGTGGGCTGAAGCACATGAAGACCTCTCCCTACCATCCCCAGACTAATGGTCTTGTTGAGAGATTAAACTCTACAATCAAGTCCATGCTACAGGCATTTGCAGATCAGTTTAAGAGGGAGTGGGACAAATATTTGCCCCATCTGTTGTTTGCTTACAGAGAGGATCCCCAAGAATCCAAAGGTTTTTCACCCTTTGAGTTGCTGTATGGGCATAGGGTGAGGGGACCGCTAGATTTAATTTGAGATGAGTGGGAAGGTGCGTGTGAGTCTCACAAGGAGTCTGTTGTGGCATACATCCTAAACCTCAGAGCAAGGCTCAAGAAACTCATGGGCTTGACCCAAGAGAACATGACAGAAGTCCAACAATGGAAAAAGGTGTGGTATGACAGGAATGCTCGAGCTAGAGAGTATGCTGTGGGGCAGCAGGTAATGGTTCTCATTCCTGCCAAACACAACAAGCTGCAAGCAGCTTGGGAGGGACCCTACAAGGTGGTAAGAAAGGTGAGTGATGTTAACTACATGGTAAAACTGCTAGGCAGATGGCAGGGGCATGGATTGTACCATGTTAACTTGATGAAACCTTACCATGATAGGGAGGCCTTTGTGCTGAGTATTTGCAGTGGATTGCAGGAGGAGTCTGAGGGAAATCTGGGGACTGATCTCCTCAGTGAGGCTCGGACTGACACTTCGGTGGAAGGGGTAGCAGTATCCCAGCAGCTATCCCCTACCCAGGTTCGAGTAATCCGAGCAGTGTTGCAGGAATTTGGGGACATGTTCATTGGGAAACCAGGGTGCACCCACCTGGTGCAGCACCAGGTGGATACAGGACCCCAAAGGCCTAATAGGCAGGCTCCTTATAGGGTGCCTGAGAGTGTCAGACAGACTCTGAGGGAGGAGGTACAGGAGATGTTGGAACTAGGGGTGATTCACTAGTCCAACAGTCCCTGGGCCTCCACAGTGGTGTTGGTGCCAAAGAAGGATGGCAGCACTAGGTTCTGTGTGGACTACAGGAAATTAAATAGTCACACAGAGTCAGATGCTTACCCCATGCCTAGGACAGATGAGGTCCTAGAGCAGCTGGGTGGGGCTAAGTATCTTACAACCATTGATCTTACCAAGGGTTACTGGCAGGTGCCCTTGACTCCCAGTGCTAGAGAGAAGTCAGCCTTTGTGACTCCTTTTGGCTTGTATGAGTTCACAAATATGCTCTTTGGGATGAAGAATGCCCCAGCGATGTTCCAGATGCTGGTAGATCATATCCTAATAGGAGCTGGTGGGTTTGCCCTTTAGATGATATTGCCATCTACAGCCATTCCTGGCCAGAGCACCTTCAGCATGTCAGGAAGGTGTTGGGCAGACTACGGAAGGCAGGATTGACCATTAAGCCGAGCAAATATCAGGTGGGAATGGCAGAGGTCTCCTACCTAGGACATAGAGTGGGGAGTGGTAAGATAAGGCCAGAACCTGCCAAAGTGGAAGCCATTGAGGCATGGCCTGCACATGTTACTAAAAAGCAGATGAGGGCATTCTTAGGGACAGCAGGGTACTACAGAAAGTTCAGCCCCAGTTATAGTACCATAGCTGCTCTCCTCACAGACGTGACAAGGAAGAACAGGCCAGATAAGGTAGTGTGGACCCCAGCATGTGAGCAGGCATTCCAGAAGCTTAAAGAAGCTTTGGGAGGACCCACTGTGTTAGCCAGTCCAGATTACAGCAAATAATTTGTTCTGCAGGTGGATGCTTCAAACCATGGGGTGGAGGCTGTACTTAGCCAGATTTCTTCAGAGGGGGAAGAGCACACAGTGGTTTATCTTAGTCATAGGCTCCAACCCAGGGAGAAATGCTATGCAGCTGTAGAAAAGGAATGTCTAGCCATAGTGTGGGCACTGCAGAAACTTATCTGTATGGAAGAAAATTCACTGTAATGACAGATCACAACCCTCTAACATGGTTAAACTGAGACAGCCAGCAAAATGACAAGTTGCTAAGATGGAGCCTGGGGTTGCAAGCATATGATATGTCAGTGCAGCATCACAGTGGGAATAGCAATGCCAATGCAGATAGGCTCTCAAGACAGGGAATGGGGAGAGGTACACTCAGATAGACCTAATCCTCTCAAGCGGCGTTTATCAAGGGTCACTTGAAAAACTAGCTTGAGTTCTCCAGTGGGGGAGAGATGTGAAGATTGGGTAGAGATGGGTGAAGGCTGCCAGCCTAGCCAAATAGAATTTGATACATAATTCTGGCATTTGTAAATATAAATGTAAAATACAGGCTTGTTTTTTAAATGAAAGAAAACACTGTAAAATGTTGAACTTCAAGATTGTAGCAACATTGCCATCTTCTGTAAGGAAAACTTAGTCAAGAATTTCAAATCTTTCCTTTGAAATTAAAATTATTTCATCACTGCTTTGATGTTTTACAATTCGGCTCCGGTCCGGATAAATGAAGGCTTCCTGCTTATTGTTTTAAGGTTAAAGTTAATGACCAGAATTTACATGTGGAATGTCCTTTATTGCTCTAAGTGTAAAAGAATGTAAATGCAGTTTCTGTGTGGCCTGGGAACCAGGAAGGTGTAAAAGATGATGTAATGTTTAGCAGTACTGCAGTTTCTATTTAAACAGTGAGAAGCAGAGATTATTAATTATTGTTGTCTTGACATCCATCTCATCAGCACTCTGCCTATTGTCTTAAGTAAGTTATCTTAGAAGTGTGTTTTCTTGTAGAAATAGCTAGGACTATAAAGATTAGACTAAGTGTTTTTCTGTTATGTCAGAACTGTACTACTGAATTATTTTAAATTTCTGTGTGATCGCTGAACTCTTGAATGGCACTGCAGTGTAGCAGTAGTATTGTCTTGTGTTTTCAGTATTTATTATTAAATATTTTTTAACCCTTTTCAACTGTGGCTGGTTTGTGTAGAGATAGGTTAGGCTCTAGAGTACATTGCATATTTATAGAGTTTACTGTCTAAGCCACTCCTATAGCTTTAGCCCTGGGCTATACTACCAATTGGATAGTAATATTGCACAGTAATAATTGGATACCCTTTTAAGGGCCTTTGGGTAGCTGATAATTATTAGCTGGTGGTGGCAGTAATTACTACTGTATAGTCAGGGTATAGGGGCACAGCTGGATAATCTGTGTCAGCCTTTCCCAGGAGTGTCTGTGAAGTTCTATAGATACTTATCTCAAAGTGTGTGCGTGTGTCAGCTACTTGGGCAGGGACATGAAGCACTGGTTGGACAGAGAGGGTACTGGAGGTTTTAGCTTGCCAGCTAGGCTGAGATCTGGACCCTGTAACTGTGCCAGTGGGGAGTCTTATTGGGGACCTGGGGAGCAAGGGAGCGACCAGCCCTGGACTGATTGTGATCTCTGTGTGCTCTTAAGGGAAATTGCACTTTACTGTGTGTATTTGTTATCCTTTCCTCATATATGAGATGTCCTCTCTGGTGTTAGTGATGAGGATTGAGGCTCCTTGATTGCTGTGCCAGGGCAGGGGAGTCACAATCTGATTAATGATCTAGAGTTTCATGAATATGAATGGATTACACTGCTAGATGCAGACCACAGACCAGGCTTGAATGTAGCTACTAGTAGTAAACCTGTTCTCAAGAGGAAACAAATGCATGTGCTATTCATACATACATACATACATACATACATACATACATACAAATGTTTCAAGCATGGGCATTAAAGCCCTTCTAGCTTGCCAATATGCCAAAACACTTGTTCCCATAGTAAATGTCCAGGCTGTTCTTAAAAATATCTAAACTAGTACTTGCTTTAATGTAATTTGGTAGTATGTTCCAAGCATCAGCTACTCTGTCAGAGAACCAATTAGTACACTTCTTTTTCCTATAGAATCTTCTACATAGATTATCTGACAATTCTCTAGTACTTTTTGATAACCCCAAACATTCCCAGAGGTAGTTGTCCCTAAATGCCCTATATACCTGAATATGATCTCCTCTTAAATATCTGTAAGAGACACTGAACAAGTTCAGATATTTTAGTCTTTGATAATAACTTAGATTTTCACATCCATGGATGCCGTTAGTATATTTACACTGTACTCTTTCCAGTTTATTCATGCTTGTTTTCCTATAGGTTTCCGTATTGTTATTCCACACTCAAGTTTTGGTCTAATGTAACTCACAAACAATGACTTCATTATGTTTGAATTCCTAGACTTTATAAATCTTTTTATACAACCTATAGCTCTATAACTATCATTAGCCAATTGGTTGATATGATTAGAAAACCTCATAGCTGAATCTACCCATATACCCAGGTCTTTAAATGAGTCTACAGTTTCAATAACCATTGCTGACTATGCCTTTAATTCTTTAATTGAAGTTTACAAGTGAATCAATCTGATAGGGCTGTGTCTTATTGACGTGCTTTAAAAGTGCTTTGATTTTAATTGTTCTACACACTAAAGAAGGATTTTTTTTCCTGCAAGCTTTGTGTTTTTGTGAGAAATAAATTGTGCTGCTGCATTTTACTCAATGTGTCCGTATCTGGAATTTATATTTGTGTGCATTACCAACACCCCAGTTGACTCATTTGTTCAAGGGACATCGGAGCCAAATGTTCCCTGGGTGGGTGAGAGCCCTATGGCCCTTTGTTTCTCTCTGGGAATTATGATCAGCCCTCCAGTCATTAGTGGAAGTCAAGTGGAAGGAAGCAAGCCAGCTTGCTGATCCTGAGTGGCAGTCTTACCTTTCCACATTGGAAGCACTCCCTCCCCCTTGGTCTCTGGGTCAAGCCCACTATTGCAGTTTGCAGAGGGGAAGCATATCTGAATATGCTGTTTCCTTTAGCTTATTGGTGCTAAGCAGTTTGACTGTACAGGCTCAGTTGGCTTGATCTCTCTACTGGGTAACACCTAATGCTCGCTGTAGTTATTATCTTTGTTGTGAGACATGATGCCTCTCTCCCCACTCCAATCCCCCTTGATGAGTGAGCTGACAGTAGCTGTTCACTCCTGTCCTCTCCAACCAGGTTCTACAGTTGCCCAAGCTACAAACTGTATTTCACACCTGTGGTGTAATAAGAACTTCGGCTATAAATTCCACAGATGTAGCTAGTGCTTTTGTTACATCATTCTTAATACTGGAGACAAAAAAAAAATTCCTTACTGTTGTTGCAAGATATTTGGTTTTTCTGCACATTCTGTGTTTCCCTTTTTTCTGTACTATTATTCCTTGTTTTTTTTTTTAATCATCACTAATGCTAAAGACTGAAAATGTTCCTTATTGTTGTGGCTAGATGTTTCAAATGTACTTGATTTTTCACTGGTACCGCTTAATTTATATTTTTCACTACTGATATGAGAATCTGCTACCACTGTAATTTGCTGATTGTCAGATACATGAAGATGCAATTTAGAGTCTTTCTGATAGTACTTTTCTGAGTCACTTTATACACATCCCCAAACAACTTTACATTAAAAGTCTTGGCTTTGTATTTGATATTTAAACATACTGACATATGTTTACATTTTTCTCAAACCACCTCATTAACAGTGTTATCTTTAACATGTCTCAAATAAATGCAAGTGAATAATAGTTTGGTCTCCATCACTGGAACTCTGGTGCTTTTTTTTTTTTTTTGCACTTACAGACTGTATTTGACACATTCAACTCAGCAAAAATGTTCTGCAGTAGTTTTTGAGAAAGTTTCTTAAGTATTACATATTTTTACATTTCACTTTGTTGAGACACATTATTAAACCATTTTTTCCAGATTAAAGTTTGAGATTTCATAGTACAAAATGTAAGCTTCCTTTATCATTTGAAGAACATATATATATATACTGGGCATAGTATATACCCAGGGTAGTGTGACAGAGGTGAGGTCTGCGGTGGGAAAGACAGATGCATTTAAGGTGGAGGTGGGATTACATCATGGATCAGCTCTGAGCCCTTTCTTATTTGCAATGGTGATGGACAGGTTGACAGATGAGATCAGACAGGAGTCCCAGTGGACTATGATGTTTGCAGATGACATTGTGATCTGTAGTGAGAGTAGAGAACAGGAGGAGGAGACCCTGGAGAGGTGGAGATATGCTCTAGGGAGAAGAGGAATGAAGGTCAGCAGGACTAAGACAGAATATATGTGTGTGAATGAGAGGGAGGACAGAGGAATGGTGAGGATGCAGGGAGTAGAGGTGGTGAAGGTGGATGAGTTTAAGTACTTGGGATCAACAGTTCAGAGTAATGGTGAGTGTGGAAAAGAGGTGAAGAAGAGAGTACAGGCAGGATGGAGTGGGTGGAGAAGAGTGTCAGGAGTGATTTGTGACAGACGAGTACCAGTAAGAGTGAAAGGGAAGGTCTACAAGAGGGTAGTGAGACCAGCTATGTTATATGGGTTGGAGACAGTGGCATTGACAAAAAGGCAGGGGTCAGAGCTTGATGTGGCAGAGTTGAAGATGTTAAGATTTGCACTGGGTGGGACGAGGATGGACAGGATTAGGAATAAGTATATTAGAGGGTCAGCCAAGGTTGGAAGGTTTGGAGACAAAGCCAGAGAGGCAAGGTTACATTGGTTTAGACATGTGCTGAGGAGGAATGCTGGGTATATTGGGAAAAAGATGCTAAGGATGAAGCTGCCAGGTAACAGGAAAAGAGGAAGGCCTAAGATAAGGTTTATGGATGTGGTGAGAGAGGACATGCAGGTGGTTGGTGTGACAGAGCATGATGCAGAGGACAGGAAGAAATGGAAACAGTTGATCTGCTGTGGCGACCCCTAATGGGAGCAGCCGAAAGAAGAAGAAAATATATACTGGGTGACTTCAACTACCCCTCCATTAACTGGGAAAACTACTCATGTACCAATACACTTGCCCAACCTTTCCTGGAATTCATTAATTCCAATGCCCTGGACCAGCCTGTTCTTACCCCCAGTAGAGGTAGCAACATCCTTGACCTGGTCATTACTAACATGGGAAACCACTGCTCTACACCAGTAGTCAACTCCTCCCTGGTCAGATCCGACCACAAACTAATCACCTTGGAAAGCCACATCCCTCCCATCCCTTCCACCCCACACAATCCTAACCCCGCAAAGGTAACCACCATGAAAAACTTCTCCAAAGCTAACTTTGGGCTCCTAAAAACAGAGGTTGCTAACTTCACTGCACCCATGCAAATGGAGAATAGTTGCATGACCACCGAATCATACACCAATGCACTGAATGAACACATACACAAATGCATGGATCTCACCATACCCAATAGAACCAAGACACTGTTCTCCAAAAAAAGGAAGCCAATCTGGTGGTCCCCTGCCATAAACAAACTCTACAACAGAAGTAGGAAACTGATGTGGAATAAGGTGAAGTTCCAAGACTGGAAATATTCCCTTACCAGCCTCAACAAAAAGTTGAGATCCCTCATCAAATCCTCTAAAGCTAGCTATGAAAACAGAGTTACAGCAGATAGTAAAGACAACCACGAGGCCTTCTATAGTTATGTAAAGAATTTCCACGGCAATACCCAGATTTGCCCTGAGCTACTGCACAATGGTATCTCCTATACCGAGCCAATAGATATTGCCAATATACTGGCCGACAGATTCAGTGCCAACTTTACCCCCCCAAAAGGACCAATCACAATACCAGTAGATTAACAGGCACCCAGTATTACTGCTGCACAGGTTAAAACAGCATTGTCCAAGGCCAAGAATACAGCTTCTATGGGACCTGACAATATCCCTGGCTGTGTTCTACATGAACTACAGAGTGAACTGGCACCTCACCTGTGTGCCCTGTTCAATCACAGCCTCACCTCAGGCTTTGACCCTACTGAATGGCACACTGCTACAGTCATCCCTCTCCACAAAGGAGGAGTGACTGCAGACCCTGGAACTATCACCCCATTAGCCTGACTAGTCTGATATGTAAAGCTATGGAACGCATCAGTATGGACCTAATAAACAAGGATATAGGGAATCTCCAACTCTGGATCCTACACAGTTTGGTTTTGTGAAGGCTAGAGCATGCCTACTCAACTTGGTCGACTCTTTGAGTCAGTCACCCAGAGTGGTGGATGACTCAGGAATCATCAACTCCTATAACACTAGGTGGGTTGCAAACTGGCTCACAAATAGAACCCAAAGTGTGAAAGTAGCCATCTCCAAGTTAGACTGCCGACCAGTCACAAGTGGAGTCCCACAGGGTTCAGTCCTGGGTCCTCTCCTGTTTGGTATCTACTTCTCTGAAGTCCAGGCCAACACAAAGGAACTCTGGCTGACAAAGTTCACAGATGGTTGCAAGCTGGGAGCTATTATTAACTCCCCAAGTGATGTTGACATCCTACAGAAAGGTCTCACGGAGACCAACTACTGGTGCCAGAACCATGGCCTTAAGCTCACTGCCAAAAAATGTGTCATCATCCCCCTTGGGAAAAACCCAGTTCCCATGAATTACCACATCGATGGTAGTCCACTGAACCCAGAAGGCGTTATAAGAGATCTGGGAACACGGGTTGACAGCAGCCTTTCTTTTGACTACCACATTGCCACTGTGGTCAGAAAGTCCTTCTATGTGGCACATCTCATTACTAATGGTTTTGTATCCAGGAAGAAAGAGGTCACTGTCTCGCTCTACTCTTCCCCCATTAGGCCAATCATCGAGTACAATGCCCCATTTGGCCTGTACCTCACTAGACACCTGCAACAATTGGAGAGGCCGCAAAAGTACCTCATAAACAAGATCCTAGGCCTTAAACACTTGTCCTATATGGACAGACTCAAAAAACTCCAACTATTCTCTGTCTCATATCACCTACTTAGAGGAGATTTTTACTTGACTTACAAAGCCATGTCTGACCCAGCTCTGTTAGAAATGCTACAGCTAATGAAATCCCAATCCCTCTGCACCACTTGCTCCAGAGACCTCAACCTCATTACCACAATCAGCAGAACATGCTGGAGGGACAGGTTCTTAACCCAGAGACTGCCCATGCTATGGAATAGACTTTCCATACATGTCAAGCAGAGCACCTCACTGGTCCTCTTCAAGAGAAATCTTGATGACTGAATGGGAAATAGAAAATTCACCCCAGGGATCACTCCAGTGGCTCTACTCGACAGAGGCACTGGGAACTAAGGTCGGGTGACATGATGCCAGGGTAATTCTATGGGCTAGGCTTGTAAAGCATCCAGGGCCATTAGCCTAGTACACACCTATGAACCTAAATACAGACTCTAGTTTTGTAGTCTTTAGTCTCTGTTTTCTAAACTGTTTTATCCTTGCATGTATGCACATTTATGCTTAACTGACCACATAATCAGGTTTGGATTTGTGAGCTTTAAATCTATATGTTTAAGTTAGTATTGTCTTCACAGATTCAGGTATAACATTTGCTATCTTGTTCATCACACTCATTCTCAAAATATGAATTATTTCAGCACTACAAAAATATGAAAAACCTGTGCCTTTTTTTTTGCTTCAGTGGCTTGAGGCAAACTTTCAAATTGCTTTTTCATGTCTGTTGTGTACAAAAATGCACAACTAGGTTTATCTTTAGAAGCTATTTGTTTTAGACCTTTGTAACTTTGATTTGCTGACTTTAATGTTTCCAGATTTTGTTTTACTTTTGCTAACCTCTTCCACATTCATCTTTTCAAATGTTCTTTTCTTCTTTTTTTCATACTTATAACAGAAAGCTCATCAGCAGACTTGCACTTTTCACTAAAGTTCAGAGAGGTAGCTACAAACTTTTCATGTTTTCCATCTTGCATAGTAATGGAGTTAAGACCCTGGCTTCATTTCAATATCTATCTTTCACAAATGTAGCTTTTTTAAACTATGTATTCTCATTCTTTTAAAATAGATTTTGTATCACCCTCCCACAACTAACCATCGGCTACTTCTAGTGCCCCTCTCCAGTTGAGTCCCCAAATCTAGCTTCTTTCCCCCAGACCTAATATGATGTTCAAGTCAGGGGAGAGACTGAGGCATCCCAGTGCAATGTCATACTGCTGCAAAAGAGAGAATATTTTTTGTTTATATCTACCTCAAGTCCCATTCCAGTCCCTTCCCACACATTGTGACATCCAATGAAATTCTCCCATTTATTCGTACATTGAAAGTGGCAAATATTCTGCTAATCTGTCAGCCTGACAATGCTTTGTTTTAACTGATACTTCATTTTATTTATTTATTTATTTTTCTTGGACAATTTCTTGCATTTCTATTTATAAGTGACCAGTTTCAAAACTTCATCTTGTTATGGTCTTTACATGCAACATGCAACAGCCTTTTATGCTTCACTTAGATTTCTTTTGAGGATGGGATAAAAACACTTAAGATTCATTGCCACAGTTCTGCCTGAAGGACAGACCTTCCTCATCTTTTTCTAAAATCAAGTCATATCATTTCAAAGTTAGAATTTTGCTTGTGATATAGTTTTTCTAGCTCTTGCTGACCATCGTCAATGAGTCATTTTACAATATTAGGTAACCTTTTCAGCTAAAATCTCATTTTAAAGCACAGGAAAACATCTGTCTGGATACTTTAATACACTTGCCCATAAAAATAAGTATGCATCTGCAATCTATTTCCCTGTGTTCTCAGCCATTTAGAACTATTAGTT
Organism: Protopterus annectens; assembly: GCF_019279795.1. Classification (NCBI taxonomy): domain Eukaryota; kingdom Metazoa; phylum Chordata; order Ceratodontiformes; family Protopteridae; genus Protopterus; species Protopterus annectens. Next base: position 1,023,996,228 of record NC_056729.1, read on the forward strand.
ACCTATGGGATTTGCTATAATTTATAAACACTTTAAGTCAGGTGAAAATAAGGTTCATGGAATTCAATTTTCAAAATCCAATTTTTTTTACTTTTAACTCAGAAAGTTATGATGTTGTTGATGGTTTACTATGAAAACCTGAAAATGCACCCAGTTGAGTCATCACATCATTGAACCAGAATAGCAAATATTAAAACATTTTTCAGCCCCCCTCTCGAACCATGGTAATGTCGAGGGTTCGATATTCGTCATTTTGACAATGTGCCCTTTGACCTGCATGTGCTGTCTATTCATCGATATTCAGGCTTCGATACGGTAAGTTTCGATGATTAGCCTCCTGGAAAACCTGATTTTGATGGTCCGTCACTTGACCAGGTGCATTTCCAGGTTTTCATAGTAAACCATTAGTGATAATACACTTTGAAAGGAAAACAGAACAGACTTAGCGTTTCAGAAAACCTTAAGGTTTGCACTGATAGATTTTAACAAGTATTTCTTTCTAAATTTGTATCAGGTCAGTGCACATCAGTCTGCATTGTTCAGACAGGCTATTGATGTCAAGGTCTTGCCTGGCTTAGCATCCCACTTTGCACCACTTGAGGCTGCCTCAGAACTCCTCTTTGTTTCTGAATTTCTTTCTGAGGACTCTTTAATGACCATAATTTTCCTTTCCTACAGCTGCCAACATAAACAAACCACTCAGATGATGAATAGCACAACTGAACAAAACAACATCCACAAATAGGCAGCACAGGAAAACGGAATCTTCTTAAAGGAAGTTTATTTTTAATGCTTTCATCCATCAGGGTCTCCATAAGAAAACTGAACAGCTGAATAGAAGACAACTCTATAATGCAAACTGACCAATCAGAAACAATAAACAGTAATTAAATTAAGAAAAATAGTAGACCTAAAAGGTAATAAAGCATTGAGTTCACAACACATAAATATAACACAATACAAAGTAACACAATGTTACAAAACAGTTATAAAAACATTTTATATAAATGGTATCATTCAGGCCAGAAAACTTATTGGCCTGCATCTTAAACTGTCACAAAGTTTCTTTTTTAAGTAGTTGCTTCTTGTGACAACCCTCTCTAAGATATACAGGTAAATGCTAATGGACAGCAAAATAGAACTTCTTAAAGGAACCACATGTTAAGGTGTTCCTATATAAGGCACTGTTGTTATAGGTTCATAGGTAGGTACTAGGCTATTGGCCCTAGGGCCTATATAAGACTAGCCAAAAAGGTACCCTGGCTTTCACCATCCAAGAAAATTATTTTCCTGTGCCCCTGTCAAGCAGAGCCAGAGTATCTTTGCGCTTAATAGCATACAAGTGTTTTAAACCTCTTTGAGATAACTTTCTGGTAGTCATGCCATTGTAGAATACAGCACAAAGTGAACAGACAGCAATTTAAATCAAACCAGTGGTGTTACAATCATAACACACTTTAATTTTAATGCTTCTGTCCATATGACACGAAACAATGACAGAGCTTTCAAGTATAACATTTCATGCTCTGCAAAAACCATACTTAAACATATCCACTTTTTTATGTGTGAGTGGCAAAGCATTTTAGTATTTGCATTCTCAAACCAAAGCTTAATGCACTTAGATTTTTATTTTTTGCACACAAATTTGTTTTTGAAACACTTTTCCATAATTTGTCTAACCCTTTTGGGCAACTTAATGTTAACACACACTCCAATAACAACAGTGAAATTACAAATGTGCATGATTTGTTAAAACGTTTCGACAAGAAGCTCAAGAAATATTAAAGCCTGTTGTATGATAATTTTTATTTTTTGGAGTGCATTAACCTGGAGATTGTCCCAAAAGTTCTTAGGGTTTACAAGTTCCCTAATGGCCTGTCTCCAGATGATCCTTTTTATAAGCAATTAACTGCTTTTTTTAATAATACAGGGATGAAACTGTTGAAATTGTTAACAGAGCACAATGACCTTTTGATGCAGTCTCTTAACACAAAAATTCAAGCCCTGAATGTAAGTATTTTGATATTTTCAACTCAAGTGCATGTTAAGACTAAGGTTAACAATATCTTTACTAACCTAAATAGAGGGGCTCTCACTAGATTGAAACTTAACAAGTCCTTACTATATATATAGAAAATTCAGATCCTGTATCTCAGCTCAAAAATAATTTCCTTATTTATACCCATTTGCTCACCCAGTATTTCTGATAGAGTACTCTGAAGGAAATTTTGAAAATCTGCCAAGTCATTACACTCCCAAGACATATGTTCCCAGTTAAGTCTCTCTTCCCCATTACACCTCCAACATTTACCATCTACCTGAGAAAAATTCTTCGGAGTCTGCTTGCTGTATAGAAGTATCTATGCAAACACTTCAAACAAAAATCCTAAATCTTCTAGACTGTGTTACATACTAGGAAGGCATAGATATATCCTCCCATTGCTTCTTTACGAATTGCTTACCCAGTCTCTCTTCACAATCTTTTCTAACCTTCTCTGATTGATTCCTGTAGTTATTGTGCAATATGTTACATGTCCTACTGTTTATCCACTCTTTAATGGCAGCTTCTGTTCTAGACTCAACTAAAAACTCTACCAGTGCAGATCTTTCACTTATGATTCTCTTATATCTTTGTCTTTCTCTTTGCCTATACTGTGATCCGTGATAGAGAAGGCAGTCTCTAGCCTGCAGTCCAAATGTCTTCTTGGCCTCCTCTTCCTATTCTATTACTTTTCCCTCTCTAATTAATTATTTGTTCCCAATACATTGGCTCCTTTTCCAGTTTCCTCCAGTAAATTTCAGCCCCCCTTTCCAATCCTGTATATCCCTAATTGCAGTCATCCCTATCAGCAGAATGTCTTATCTCCATTACCGGGTTGGCTTAGTTGTTAGAATACTTTATGCTACTTCATGGATATAATAGTCTATATGACTATTGTTATTCTCTTTAAGGATCTGCATCCAAAATCCCCACTGTCTCCTTATTTCTTGAAATTCTCCCTGCTTCATTGTTATCCTTCTCCACTTTGAATTGTAGCTTTCTTGCATTAACTGTGTAGCTCTAAAATATCCCTTCAAATCAGGTAATCCTAAGCAACCTTGTTCTATTTGAAGACTCCACTTATCCTACTTGACCCTTGCCTTTTCCCCCTCCCAGATAAAATCCTTCAACTATTTATTAATTGGTATCTGTGAGTTCTCCTCTGGTTGATAAAAAATAAGGATCCTTGGTTTTGCTTTCTTATTGTGGGATGTATTTATAACTTATAGCATGTAATAACTGAAAAACCTTACGATTTAATTCATGGCTTGTAATAACTGAAAGACCTTAACTTTTTGCAAGAGTTTTACTTATTAAGAGGTTCTTTTATTTTGCCTTATCAGCCACAGGACACAAGGAATACATTCAGTATTTTCCTTAATGCTGTCAACAATCCTGAACTGTCTCCTAGCCAAATATTCTGCTATTCTTACATTATCCATTCAGTACTATATGTTCTTCACGCCCTTTATTTCCACTTTGGTCTGATCATCAAACTGACATTTTGTGGTTTTGTAAAGACTACATCTTCATTTTTTGTAGGATTGACTGCATTTATTTTGTATTATCCGGTTCCCTATAGAGTTTAAATTGATGATTGTTTTGTCAGATTTGAGGATATGTACTTCATTTGCATGCAATATTACATCTAGTTTGAAGATATCAATGGTTGAGTTACTAAGAAAGAGAGAAGACAGTATAGACCCCATTAACAAGTTGTCCTATAGACTGATACACTGCTGCCAGTGGTAACCTAGAGCCCGGAAACTTCACCAGAATGAAAGTTTTTAGAGTCTCATTTATCAAGAGGTGGAGTATGACTGAAAGAATCAAAGGCTCGAATCATATCTATAAACAATCCTATAGAAAATAAGCATTGTCCATGTTAATGAAAGTAATATTTCTGACTTTGTAGATAGCATCCAGGGAACTGAACCTATACTGGGCATTGGTTAGGAGTCCATAGTTCCCAATATGTTTTGTAAGTTGTTCATAGATTAGTACAAAAACTTTTAGCAGGGAGGCACAGATATGAAACTGATCTAAAGTCCTGAGGAGATTTGGGATTTTGCACTTTAGCCAGTTGCATTATATAGGCATGTTTAAGCAGAGTGATACATAGCCTGTTCTAATTGAGAGCTTGAAAATATAAACTAACTGTTTGTAAACAAGAGGGGTGGTCATGCTTAGAAGGCTGGGTGTAGTTTTGCACATTTTGAGCCTATTCTTTTATCTAGCTGTCTGAGGAAATTTTAACTGAATTGGTGTGAATCTCCATGAAGTGAAATATTGATAGTGACCCTCATCAACATGCAGTGCATGGAGTGGTGTAGGCTCAGGAATGTCCCCTGGGTAAAGGATTTGTAGAACTTATAGGAACTGTGGTAACTGAGCTGACAAGTGCTGCAGTTGCAGAAGACCATTTGTGAGGAGGATGTGTTTGAGGTTGTTGGCAGAGAGTATGCTGGGTGCTGAGTCAAATTTATTGTTGGAGCACAATCCAGTCCATCTTTCTGGTTCTTAACTATGCATGACACTGAGAATAAATTAATTTAGGGAACAGACTTTTAAAACATCTCACTAGTACTTTTGCATATATTTTGGCCTTCACCAAGAAAAGGAATAACTGATCTGTAACTGGAAGAATTACAAGGACCTTTACTATACCTTTGGGAAGAGTACTATTGTGGCTGCATTGGAGGAAAAAACTTCCTGCCTAGTTTGCATCGATATGCTACCCTGGTATGGGTTAATTCAGCAGCATTTGTGAACTCAGTAAGTGATGGGACTTCCAACTT